>NW_026596460.1:511121-534207 GCF_907164565.1 Psammomys obesus
TATATATATATATATATATATATATATATATATATATATATATATATCACTCATATGTGCTAATGTCTGCAGGTCCACATCCATATGTATGAAAGTAGAGAGGACACTGAATGATGTCACTTATCTTCCTCTACAAATTTACACGCTGTTACATGAGAGGGTAATCTAGGGTACTCTCTGTTCAGGCTGTGTTACTAAGATGAGGACCTCACCACAGGCCCAGCCTCCCACTTGGCTGTGTGCTCAGCACAGTGTGGGAGAGCATGGTCGTTCCTCACGCTACACTCAGGCCCACAGGAAGAGGCAGCAGGGAGGTGTGGTCAGGCCTCTGTTGCCTCATGCCATAGCTCATTGCCAAGGCAAAGGTTGTGGTGTTGGTGTGAGGGAACTCAGTATGCACAGGGGTGGGCTGGGATTCAGAAGGAAGTGCAGGTGTGCAGGGAGGTTTGGGCTGTGTGATGGGTGAAATCACACAGACCTGGGATAAAGGTCTAATTTAACCTCAGTGTGCTACTGGGAGATAGGGGTGATGGAGCGTATGAGACATAATGCCGTCCTTGAAACAACCTTTAGCAGGACATGTGCTACAGGAGTTGAAATAGTTGCAGTTAGCATCAGTGGGATACGTGCCAAGGAACTTGCCAAACAGGAATTCAGGGAGCTGGTACCTACATCTCACCAGAGAATAAGACCAATGGGATGACCACACCCATCCTGTACCACGTAAAAAGACTCCAAGCTCCAGATTGGGGAAGGGTGAAGCTCTACTGTTGTGTCCCAAGCCAGGGACAACTGACAGTCCCACAGTGTCCAAGACAGGTAGGAGATGTACCCTCCTGTTTGGTGTTCTGAAGGGACTTCGCTTCTTCACAGTAGGAATCTTCTCTTTTGTCTTCATAGGTTATCCCCAGCATGACTTAAGGCAGAAACTCAATAGGAAACAGCATTCTAGCCCTCCTACCTAACCCTGTTCACCACACATAATTAAATTTAAATTGTTAGTGTGTGTGATCTATACGTGTGTATATATGTGAGTGCATGTGCCTTCAGGAATATAGACGTGCAAGTAAGAGTAGGAGCAAAGACCTGAATGGCAGCGACAGGGGCTCAATGAAATGCTTGAGGTGTTTCTTATCTAACACAACAGTCCTGGTAAGAAGCCAAAACAGCAGTGAATACAGGACGCCTGCTGAGTGGCCTGCCGTATATAGACTCAGGGGAAGGAGCGAGGTCTCTGGAAGAAACCGGCAAGTCAGCACCCGTCTTAAGACTCAAGGCTCAGGCCTATAAAAGCTCAACTATTCACAGCACCCAACTATGACGTCCTCTCGGGTATCACATGGTACAGAAGGTATATGGGAAGTGCTTTACTGGGACCTTCTCTTAGGTTCTCTAGACATGAACCTGGAAACCATTTTTATATTCAGCTCAGGGGCCCTGCCCTGCATGGCAGCATTGATATCACATTCTCTCTTTATCTACCTTTCATATTTATACTTTTTTAAAATATAAAACATGTGTTAATATATTTGTGGATGAATCTGTGTACATGTGTATGTGGGTAGGAATCATGTCAGTTTCATTCACTGGTATTCTCAGAAGTCATTAACTACCATGATAGGTTCAGGTAGGGAAACCTAATAAAATCATGCATTCTGGGAAATCCTACTAAAGGAGCATTTAATGGTGACAAAGGGACAGATTAGAGGCCAAAATTTTCAATCAACTTGGTACCCTAAATCCTGCAGATGGCACACTCTAAGTCTCAAAAGAAACTTGCTGATAAACTGAGCAACAGAAATGATAGACCTCACTCAGGATGATCTTTTCTAGATCCCACCATTTGCCTGCAAATTTCATGATCTCCTTGTTTTTAATTGCTGAGTAGTATTTCACTGTGTAAATGAACCACAATTTCTGCATCCATTCCTCAGTTGAGGGACCTCTGGGTTGTTTCCAGGTTCTGGCTATTGTGAATAAAGCTGCTACAAACATGTTTGAACAAATGTCCTTGTTGTGTACTTGAGCATATTTTAGATATATCCCTAGGAGTAGTATAGCTGGATCTTGAAGAAGCCCTATTCCTAATTGTCTGAGAAAGTGCCAGATTGATTTCCAAAGTGGTTGTACCAGTTTACATTCCCACCAGCAATGGAGGAGGGTTCCCCTTTCTCCACAACCTCTCCAGCATGTGTTGTCACTTGAATTTTTGTTCTAAGCCATTCTGATGGGTGTAAGGTGCAATCTCAGGGTCATTTTGATTTGCATTTCCCTGATGGCTAATGAGGCTGAGCATTTCTTTAAGTGTTTCTCTGCCATTCTATATTCCTCTAGAGAGAATTCTCTGTTTAGCTCTGCAATTAAAAACAAGGAAATCATGAAATTTGCAGGCAAATGGTGGGATCTAGAAAAGATTATCCTAAGTGAGGTATCCAGAAGCAGAAATACACACACAATATATACTCACTTATAAGTGGATATTAGACCTATAATATAGGATAAACATACTAAAATCTGTACACCTAAAGAAGCTAAGCAAGAAGAAGGGTAAGATGATCAATCCTCACTCAGAAAGACAAATGGGGTGGACATGGATGTAGGAGAAAACAGGAAACAGGACAGGAGGCTACAACAGAGGGCCTCTGAAAGACTCTACCCAGCAGTGTATCAAAGCAGATACTAAGACTCATAGCCAAACTTTGGGCAGAGTGCAGGAAATCATATGAAAGAAAGAAAAAAAGATAGTAAGACCTGGAGAGGACAGGAGCTCCACAGGCAAGCAACAGAACCAAAATATCTGGGCACAGGGGTCTTTTCTGAGACTGATACTTCAACCAAGGACCATTCATGGAGATAACCTAGACTCCCTGCTCAGGTGCAGCCCGTGGCAGCTCAGTATCCAAGGGTACCCTAGTAAGGGGAACAGGGACTGTCTCTGACATGAACTCAGTGGCTGGTTCTTTGACCACCCACCCTCTGAGGTGATAGCAGCCTTGCCAAGCCACAGAGGAGGACAATGCAGCTAGTCCTGATGAGACCTGATAAGTGAGGGTCAGATGGATGGGGAGAAGGACCTCCCCTATCAGTGGACTTGGAGGGAGGAATGGGAGGAGATGAGGGACACCCTTCTTATAGAGCATGGACATTCGTGATATACAGAGAGAAGAATCCATCCCCACAGGAAAAAGAGGTCTTGTGAAGACCTACACAGTCGCCAATGCCTTAGAAAGATATCCTCTAGACACATGAAAGACTATCCTTTTGTTTTCCCTAACTTCCTGTGATATTTCATTATGGGATCTCACCACAGAAGGAAGGAAATTCATTATGAGGCCTTGGTGAGACTCCCTTGTGAGTCTTTCTCACAATTTAGAAGCAACAATCTTTCCACATGAGCTCTTAGGCCTTCTCCACCACGGGCATAGACAACTATGCGATGGTGAAGACTTTCCCATCCAGCTTTCTCTCCTACATATTTCATCTTTCTATTTGTATAATGCATAATTTGTTTCATCTGGACTGTGAGCTATATGAGTATGCGTTTATGCATCCCTGAGGACAGGTCAATAACATTCTGTGTACATTTGAGATGCCAGAGAAGGACACTAAATATTTTCCTCTATCAGTATCTACCTATTTTTTCCAGGAAACCCTGACCATAGACTCTGAATATGCTTGGGCTCCCAAAAGAGAATAGATGTAAGCCTGAAATTCTTGAAATAAAAAAGGCCCAGGCCAAAACAAGAAAAGAAGTGCCTCTGGGCCAAATACTGATTGTGAAGAGGCCCAGGTCCAAAATAAGGAAAGATGTAAGATTGGGCCGATCCCTAACCCTGAAGAAGCTGGGGCCCAAAGGAGAAAAGATATAGGCCTGGGCCTACCTATGACCCTGAAGAACCTAGACCCAAAAAAGAAGGGATGTAGACTTGGCCCAGGCCTTTAAATGAGAGCGGACTGAGCCAAACCAAGAAAAGGAGTGTGTCCAATCCAAACCCTGAATCTGAAGAAGCTTGGGCCAATGAAGAAAAGGACTCTGAACCTGAGGAAGTTTGGGCCCAAATGTAATATTGAAATTATTCTGGATTAGCCATTACCCAAAGAGGCTTTGGTCCAAACAAAGAAGAAAAGTGTGGCCAGGTCAAACCGACAGGAAGACAACAACCGTGAGGCACTCTGATCCAAGGCCTTAATTTCAATTGATATTTTACAACCAACCAAGGCATCAATACAGACACATCCCAGATTCTTCATCAATAATCTCAGACTCACCTACAATACTCCCTGTACTGATTGATATAAGCTGACATCCTGAGTACCACGCGTGTGGATCATGCACACAGACTTCATTCAGTCCAGACCACATCCTTAACAAATGACACAATTACTATAATGTGCCAAGGGATAGCCTGAATAACCTGTCGCTATGGAGGTTCCATACCAAAAAGGGTGGGTACTGCACCCTATACCTTTCTGAGACACAGGACCTTATCTTGACTTCACCCGAGTTCTTTAGAAACAGTTCTCAAATGTAACTAAGGCCACAATAGGGTCACCAAGAAACCTGGACTAACCCCAAATAGGTCTTGTTCTGATTAACCGATAACTGGATACAGTCTATCCTCCAAGAAGCAGATCTTGATGACCTGACTAGTTCATAAGTATAACGCCATAAATAGGCTTCAAAGGAAATCTTGCAGTTCCTTGAACCCCAAGTAGCCTGGGTCCATATTGCCAACAAGGGTGTATGGGACGCACCCTCTTTATTCAACCCACAATTCTACCCACAAAGGAGCCAACCTTTACAGGGACCAACCTTCACCTGAACGGTTAAATGAAATGGACACAACCATGACCCTAACCTGGTCTGTGGACAAGCATTATCTTCATGTCAATTTATTTTATTGGACAAACCAAAGCCTCAGTTGTGACCCACGCCATGCCATACTCAAAAGAAATTTGGACACACCCACAACTATTCCAGTACTGATAACTGACATCAGATCATAGGACATGAACTCTCCATCAATGCTGATGTAAAGCTCCTTGTGGTACCACTCTGGTTTGGGGCTGCACCCACCGTTCTTCCAACACAGGCAACATTCTCACCTCAGGTGTGTCAGTATAACATCATGGATTTCAAGCAGTCTTGGCTACACATGAACATTAAATAACAAGGAAACACCTTGGAATCAAGGGTGTGTGGGCTGCACCCAGAAATTCTATGAGACCTTCTAGAGACCAAGGATAAGAAGCTGACCTCAAGTGTGACCTAGGCCACACTCATTACTCCAGGAAGGTTGGACCCATACAAGGGGTGGTGGTCTGATGAATGAAATAATGGCAAAGACCATAGAGTAACAGTAATGGGATCCTGGCAGCTCCCTGAACACCTAGTACCCTGGGTCCATCTTAAATTCAAGAGTGTGTGGGCCTCAGATTCTCTTTTTAAGATCCTGGACAATCCTCACTACAAGGGAACCTGGACCACATCACAGCCTTAATGGAGACAAGGACTTATCTGAATGATCCAAACAAAATGAAAATACCTTGATATTTATATTATAATATATAATATACAATATTATACATAAATATGTGACATATAATATATAACATATATAATATACAATTATAACATATAACATATTATAATATATAAATATTTTATCTTAACATAAAGATTTGTTAAACTTCACCTGCCCTCAACTATAAGTGGTTTTGTTTTCCAAGCCTGACTCTTCTCTCAAAAGCAAGCATTGCTCAACTGATGACTGACCATAATACTGGTATCAGTATAAACTGGGGACCACTGATCATAGAAGCCCATGTAAAACCTAACTCCAAGGGGATATGTTTGGACTTTCTGCTTGTCCAACCAGGCCACACCAATTCATGGAACCAAACAACATGGTCATGCCTTAATATCAAGAATGGTAGATGGCATATGGCCTTATCATGACTTCACCTGATTTCTTTTCCTTAAGCTAGATTCTGCTCACCCAAAATGTTAGATGTATGAACAAGACTTCCTAAGCTGATCTCAATTGATACCAGTGTAAGCTGGGGGCCTCCCTTACCACCAAGAGCCCTGGGTCAAATTCAACTTCAAGGATTGTGGGTCACACATTCTCTTCATCAAACCAAGGAATTATGCTGAAACATGGCCTTCATCATTGCTAGGCCATACCAGAGAAGCAATCTGAGCAGACATTGTCATGATGGGTGTGTGGGCCGCAGTCAGTAGCCATTATGTGTGCAGCTGCTATGTGGTCTTCAGTAGATCCAGGACAAGATGATTTCAAGAGTGTGTTAGCCAACACCGAGACCTCAGAAGAAACTGGAACCACTAAAACAGTCAGCTTTGGTGGTCTGATATGTGACTTCACCCTCACAAACTTCAAGACTGGTCCAAACCCTCTTATCCTGACATCTCAGCTTCCCTAGCTATTCCCTGTTGACTCTGGTCTTCAACCTGACCTGTTTAGAAATACCAGGTAACCCACTGTATTACGAATGTGATGGCCCAAGAGAACAAACACAATTTTAATGCAACCGTGCAATGGAAAACCCTAAGATCCCACCTCTGGCAGCAATTGTCGAGACACAGTTGCCTATACTTCTTCAGAGCCTATCCAGAAGTAGCCAGACTTTGATTTCTATAGCTCTCTGCCATCATTTCTATACATAGCACAGTTCTGAAGCTCGGTAGTCTTATATTATTCTGTATCAGGCATTTGATGCCCCACAATTGTATATATAGTTTTCAATAAATATAAGATTCATCTGCTATCGTTCTGAAGATGCATCATGCTACTCATGCTGAAGATGCATTCACCTCTGTCCATGGTTTAATTCTCTGTCTTTAGTTGGAGTCTCCCAAGAAAAACTAAAGTAGGTAGGAGCTCTTACCTTGTTGCAAAATAAAGGTGATCAGTAAAATGTGCCATGTTTCTTCAAATAGATGAACTAGAGGCCAATGTGTTGCAACTCTGTGCTTACCCCTGGTGATCCTGGGAAGTTTAGGTGGAAGAGTTGCTGGAATGTTCATTATATAGCTACATAAATCCTCCTCTCCCCTTCCCCTGGTCTTTGTTAATGTACATTTTTCCCAGTACCCGAGGGCCTCTTCAGGGCTTCAGTGGAAATTATCCAATGGCTTTTCATGGCCTGGTAAATCAACATCCCTTCCTTACAGTTTAGCATCCATGGTCCTAGGGCGTTTCCTTTCCATCTAGGTCTGCTTCATTCTGTTCCCCATAAGCACATCCTTTCCCTTCAGAGTGATGTGAGTCCATCAGACAGTATGGAAAGTACATTTCACTGGCTCTCCCATAGACTTTCAGGTGACACCTTAAGGAGGTCTGAAGTGCAGGTAGCTGGCTGCCCCCATTCCTGGACAGGAGCTTGCAGACTCTGAATGCAGTGCACTTGGGCCAGCATCAGAGGGAAGTTTGCAGTTTATAAACATCAGTGAGTTAGAAATAGAACAGACTTTCCAGGAATGGGGATTTTGATTCATAATGATAACTGAATCATCATAACCAAAGCTTTTATCACATTCCTTGTTTATTTGCCTATTGATGGATTAATCTGGGGATTGAAAATGTGAGAAACTCTGGGGAGCCTTGGTGTGTGCCCTAAATATGTAGGTCCTGCCCTAAATATGTGGATTTTTAAGCTTGGGTTTAAACCTAACACAAAAGTAACCCTGCCTAAACCTTGAAAAAGAAAAAAGCTTGGATGAAACCTAAATGAGAGAACCTAGAACCAAGCCTCATAGGAAAGGAACCCAGTCAGAACATGAACCCATAGCAGCCAAGGACACACTAAACCTCAGGAGTCAGGGATCAACCATGTCCTCACATAACTTGGGGAACAAACCAAGTCCCCAAAGGAGACAGGATATATTCTGAAACCAAAGGATCCCAAGCCAAACCCTCAAACACAAGGACCCTGGCATGAGAAATCTTTTGAGTTACTGGTCATGGGAGTCAAAGTGACTCCCAAACCAATTTAGATTAATGTTGTTACTCCTGGTCATTTCCCAGGAATTGAAGGTAAGGCCCTATTGCTTAAAACCAAGCACTTGGGACTGAGAGAATTCGGGCAGGATATGACACTAAAACCCCCTCCATGAGAGCTAGCTTTCATAATCCTGGCAGGTGCTATAGAAGCTTCCAAGGGAAGAAAGCCTCAACTATGACGACGACCAACCACAAATGATCGACATGGTAGGGTGTCCCAAAGGGGGCAACAGTGGCCCTCATATCTGGCAGTATCTGGTCTACATAATTAGGCTTAAGTTAAAGCTTGCTCAACAGACGGGAAATACTGCCTATGACTGGAATCCTAGCCAACGACCCACAGTGACTGCAGTCATGGACCTTATGACAGAATCTACTCCTCGTGCTTTGCTAAACCACTCTAATTCCTAGCTGAATTCTCCACATTTATCCTAATAAGCACAAGGAGGATGTCCAGTAGAAATGACGTGGGAGATGCACCCGTGAAACAACAGTAACGTGGCTGACTAAACTTGACCTAAACAAAGACAGTGCCAGTGGACATGCTAGTGTGGGTGGAGGAAGCATAAGGGAACTTATCCGGACACAAAGACTTATGGGCAACTAAGCACTGCCAAGAGAGGAAGATTAGTTACCTCAGGGATGAACCCCACAACTGGCTATCCAACAACCTACTGTTCAGACCCGAAAACATAACACATTGCAAGCGTCACTGAACAGACTCAGCACATTATAGGGCTACATTTTTTCATTGTCAATAGATAAGCGTCGATTACAAAAATAAAGACGCCATGAATTTAAGAGGGTGTGGGAGAAGTGAGAAATGGTAAGAGATCAAGAAGAAGGAGTGTAAAAACGGTGTGATTTTATTTCAATTTAAAACATTACAAAACCAAATTTAGGAACTATTTAATGGGAGTCTTTCACTGGGTTAGAGACTCAACGCTGTGATATTTTTGCGGCGGAACAGCTTTCTTGTGTTTGTATTGTATTTCAATGCTCCTGCCTCCACCCCCAGCTCTCTCTTCTCAAAAGGAGTCACAGTCACAGACATTAAAGCATCATGTGGAACATGCTGGTTCTATGGTGACAGGGAGAGCTACCTTGAGTCTTTAAACCAGCTGACAGTCTGGGGCATAGTGCTCCATCTTCCCTGACAGCCCCTACGCCCCGTCCCCGTATTGAAATCCATCCCTACTATGCTGCTGCCATCTAGAAGGAAAGCAACACAGAAGAGAAGGCTACAGGCACGCCCAGCTTCTCCTGGGTCATCAGAACCCTTGCCTGTCTTTTGTTTCAGATTGATACAGGGACCCGAGTCTGTCAGACTCCAGAAAGCCATGGATTATCCTATAAATATGTTTTTAAGTTTCCCGTTTCAATGACCTAAGGAAAACAGATTTACATATGACATCCAACTATTTTCCCACACCTCAAATTCACTTACAATGCTTTTGTGCACACATATTAAACCATTTTCAATTTTTATACAAATCATGCGGTTAGTTGGTCCATGTCAGGAATAAAGCTTTTGAGATGTATGCAATTCCCTGAGGAAAACACAATGAAATGACACACTCTGGCTAGATCAAGGAATGTACAATTTCAGGTTATGTGCCAGCTAGGACCTTGAGTGCCCAAATTGAAAGAGATGACTAACGTATGGTTTTCAGGTTTTCACCATTGAACATTTACAATTCTTCAATCATTATTTTGTCCATTTCTAACATCTGTTTTGATTTTTGAGACCCAGCATTGTTACACAGGCAGTCCTGGCCTTAAACTCCAGTGGTCAAGAGGGTCAAGTCTCTGAGCCTCAAGTGATGAGATTCAGGGACCACCATGCGTGGCTCTATTCCTAACATCTGCAACAAGAGTCACATCTACACATGAAAGCACGTTGACACACAAGGCTCGCATTCTTGATACCTGACCTCAGTGTGGAGGCTGGTAAAGAGATCTGCAATGTCCAGGAGGATCAAGAACAGATGGAATGCACGTCAGTACACCAGGAACCGAGGTTTTCTGCCTACCCACCTAAAGGTTACACTGGTGAGTGTTACTTCTGTTGGGCACGGGAGAAGAGAAGGGTCAAACAGCAAAAATATTCAGTAAAGTTTCACATAAAAGTCGATGCGAAGTAGTAGCTTATATGAAGCTCATTTATGTGCCACAGCTCTTTGACGCAGTCTGTAAAATGGACTCCTGCCAGGGAAACCAGGAAGCTGAGGCCCTAACCCATCTCTGCATCCCCGCATCCCCGCATCCCCGCATCCCAGCCTCCCAGCCTCCAACACCAGTGTTGGACCCTGTGAGCACAGCAGCAGAGTAGGTCAGGAAAGCAGCTGAGCTAACTGGTGACCTTCACCGCTACCTCCTCTTTTCCAAACCCAATCCCCGGCCTCATTCCTAGTTCGGCCACAGAACAACTGCTGCAGCCTTTGCTTTCTGCTCACATGTTCTGTGGCTCCCACAGACCTCCCCCTCCTGACCTCCCTCCCCTGCTTGTTACTTTATTCCTGCCCCCAATTCAAGCAGGCACCCTTCGCCAACCCACAGACCACGCCTGCAGGGAAGCAGGCGGGCTGTCTGTAGATCTGTCTTTCTCCCTCTGCTCCTCTGGATCCAAACCCCATGTTTCAACTTTATAGCACAATAGCAGGCCCTCTGAGGTAACCTTTCTTCACTGTCTCTTCCTATTTCATGAAAATTAAACAGGCAGATCCTGGTTCAGCACTCTGTTCTCCTGCCTCCTGTAAACCCTTTCGGATCCCTAGCCAAATCCCGTTTGTCAGCTCCCAATACCCAGAAACATAGGTCTGGATGGAAGAAGAGGTGAGGAGCAGCTAAGAGGAGTAGAGGGAGGAGGAACTGCATTCAAATAAAGAGGAGAAATGAAAAACATAAAAAGTAAGCGTTTAATTCAGTGCTAATGCACACTTTGTCCATAAAACAGCATCAAGTCATATATTTCTTAGTTTTAAAATTTTATTATTATTTTTAATTATCATTATTATTGTGATGTGTTTGTGTGTGTGTGTGTGTGTGTGTGTGTGTGTGTGCGCATGCATGCACCAATCTCGCCAGCCCTCTCCTGCCTTTTCTGAATAAAGCTTGGGTCTGGGTTAAGAAAGGCTTGATCTGTTCAACACTCTGTAGCTCATAAGGTGTGCCTGGCACTGTGCAAGACTCAAGGATTCTGCCTGCCAGCCACTGTGAGATAACCCTACAGAAGCCATGTCTGAGAGACGGTCTGACAGGCTGAAACAGCATGCTGTCATTTTGCTGGGGAGGATGGCTTTTTAAAATGCCCTCTAGCATTTACTGTTAAGGCCACATGCACCCTCCTCATCAAGTTCGGAATGTGACATCTGTCAGTACTCAAAGGAGACAGGGTTTCTGCTTTTTCTTTGCAGTCTGACTTCCCAGCAGCTGGCGGAAGCTGGCGGGGTGGGGGAGAAGGGGTTGGGGATCTGCTCAGGCCCCGCTGAGCACCACCCCACTTGCCAGTCTGCTTTGTGACACTGGCCACTGCCTCCTGCTCTTTGTCCTGACAGGTATCTGTATGGAGCTCCATCTAGAGAGAGTGGTGACAGCTCCTCTCCTTGATCTTTGGGTTTGGTTCCCACGGAGACCTCCTTATGTCATGTTTTATTCATGGCGTCCCCACGGCTGTTTTTTTTTTTTTTTTTTTTTCATTGTAAAAGTCAGTGCTAAGGGTGGGAGCAGTAGATGAACCTGAAATGAAACTTGAGGGTAATAATAAAACCACCTGTTTGTCTTTTGAAAAACTACTGCCAGAGCCTTAGATTTTGAGGGAAAAAGTGAAATTTGAGGCTTTTAAAGGAAATACCTCCGTAGAGCAAGAGAAATAAAACCAATATTGTTATATGATTGTACTGGAGTCATGAAAAAAGTAGGTCAGAGAGACCAAAACATCTTTTGCAGGGAAACAGAAGACGTCAGATACCTTAGACCTGTGGTCCTGAACCTGAGGGTCACGTCCCAGAAAACACAGATACTTACGTTACAGCTCATAACAGTACCAAAATTACAGTTATGAAGTAGCAATGAAAATAAACTTTTGGCTTGTGGTCACCACAACATGAGGAACTGTATTAAAGGGTTGCAGCATTGGGAAGGCTGAGAACAACTAACTGCCTTAGACTGTAGCCAGGAAAAATGATGGAATGGATGAAAAAGTTGCCTCAAAGATGCTCAAATTATAGCTAAGAAAAGAGGCAAGAGGCCATGAGAATTATAGAGTCAATATTTATTCTACTTCTCCCTAAAAGATTTCCTCATCATAACTGCCATTCCCTTTCCTGAAGGAATGAGAGCTAACTGTCTTTCCATAGATCTGCAACCTTGGGTTCAACCAACCTTAGCTGGTTGAACATAAGATTATGTCTGTCTTGAGTATATACATGACATTGTCTCATCTTCATTACACAGAACTTACATTGTATGAGGTTGGCAAGGAATACAGAGAGGACCATGTGTGTAGGAAGGTGTATAGCAGTGCTGTGAGAATTCTATGCCATTTCCTGTAACAGACTCAAATATCTTCAGATTTGGGTATCCATGAGGGGTTCTGGAGCAAATTCCTCATAAATACCAAATGATTGCTGTGCATATCTTTATACCCTAAATGGTATCAAGTATAATATCAATTGTCTATTCCACCTGCCCCAATTCCTCAAAAGAACTATGGTGTAGACCTGTACCTACCTGAGAGGCTGAGGCAGGGAAATCACAAGCTCAGGTCAGCCAGGGCAACTTTATTTAATTTTAAGTGTGTGTGTTACATGTGTGTAGAAGCCCACAGATGCCGGAAGAGAACATTGGATCTCCAGGAGCCAGAATTACATGTAATGTTAAACCTAATGTGGGTGCTGGTAACTGGACTCTACCAGAGCAGCCAAGTGCTCTTAATCACTGAACCCTCTTTTCAGCCCTTCGAGGGGGCGATTTAATGACGCCTTGCCACCAATTAAAAAGTAAGTAGACGGCTGGGGATAGATCTCGGCAGAGGGCTTGACTTAGCATGTGCAAGGCCCTAGGTTTGATCCACAGTTTTATAAACAAAACCAGAACAAATCTTCCCCCCACATCAATGGCCCAGCATTGTTAGGCGGAGAGGCTGTAATAACATTATGCTAACTTTGTGCTGTATCTTGCACACATATCAGTACCTTGAGAATTATGGTTTTCTCATGCCGGGTGATGTTGACGCTGTGTGGCTGTCCATTGGCCATGTTCCTGTGGTCTACATCGATATTGTATGGCTCTCTCGTTCCTCCCAGGTTGTATCGGATCTGCAGGTTTCCTGTGGGAGCAAAGGAAAGAGGTCTAGAGCTTTTTTGCTAGAGGTTTATTTCAACCTCAACTCACCCACTGCTGCAGTTCAGGCTTCACACAGACCCTGCTCCCTCCTTGCCCATGGGTACTATTCCAGACTTGAATTTGGGCCCGGTACCCAGAGGCCTAGGCTAGCAGCGGCAGGTGCACACATGTTCCGTGCTTGTCCATGACAAGCCTCAGTGATTATCATCACCAAGCTGAAGCCGTGGACGGCTACAAATCCCCCGAGAGGGGGTGGTGCTGGACATGAAGAAGGAGGCAAACACCGCAGGGTGCTGTGGAGATTCCTGCAAGCGCAGAGAATGCTACATGAAATAGAAATACATCCCGAGCGCAAGGATTGTTTTGTTCCACCAGGAGAGTGTGGCGTTTGGCATATGAAGGAGTCATGAGTCTTCAATACTAAAAATAAACATCATTTGCAAAAGATAAGTTGCATGGGATTTTGAGAGGCCCCACTGAGACCAAAGAGACAAAGTAATGAATTGTATTCGGGGTTCAGGATTAATCAAATGCAATTTAAGGACAAGATGTATATCCCAGGCCCCTGAGCCCTCCCAATGATAGCTCATTTTGCATCTCTCTCTTTCTTTCTCTCTCCACAGTGAGTAAAAATTTTATTTCCTATTTATGGTCTTTAAATGACTTTATCTTTATTTTAATGTTTTATCTTATTTTAAACTCAAATTGGTTCCATGCACTTAATATTTGACACCTCAAAGGTTAAAGCTGTATCCAGCAATCTCTACCAGGAGTTTAATTAAGACATCATCAGCAGATTCTTTGTTGTCTCTGTTTACTTTTAGAAATAAGAACTGATGTTCTAGTTTTAAATTGTGAGATAAAACTATAGCAATCAAAACAACAAAGTAAATAAACACAAACAAAAGAAATAAGAGGCTATCATAGAGGGCCTCTGAAAGACTCTACCTAGCAGTGTATCAAAGCAGATGCTGAGACTCATGGCCAAACTTTGGGCAGAGTGCAGGGAATCATATGAAAGAAGAGAGAGTTAGTAAGACCTGGAGAGAACAGGAGCTCCACAAGGATAAAATATATCTGGGAACAGGGGCTTGTCTGAGACTGATTCTCCAACCAAGGACCATGTATGGATGTAACCTAGAACCCCTGCTTGGACATAGCCCATGGCAGCTCAGAATCCAAGTGGGTTACCTTAGTAAGGGGAACAGGGACTCTCTCTGGCATGAACTCTGTGGCTAGCTCTTTGACCTTCCCACCCCCTGTGGGATGGAACAGCCTAGCTAGGCCACAGAGGAGGACATTGCAGCCAGTCCTGATGAGAACTGATAAGCTAGGGTCAGATGGAAGGGGAGGAGGATCTCCCCTAGCAGTGCACTTAGAGAGGGGCAGGGAGGAGATGAGGGAGGGAGGGTGGGATTGGGAGGGAATGAGGGAAAGGGCTACAGCTGGGATATAAAGTAAATAAACTGTAATTAATACAAAAAATAAAAATTTAATAAAAATACCTGTACAAAAAAACAAAAAAGAAAGAAGAGGCTAGAGAGGCAATTCAGTTGATACGAATAGATACTGTTCTTGCAGAGGTCCTGAGTGGTTCGTGATAACCACACTGGTGGCTCAGCCCTAGCTATTACTCCAGCTCCAGGGAATCTGATGCCCTCTTCTAGAGTCAGTAGGCATGGCACTCACAGATGCCCATACGCCTCCCCACATAGACTCATAATTAAGAATAAGTATTTAAAAATTGACCTAAAACTTCACTATCTAGAGAGAACTAACTAGTCTAGCTGCCTTGACGGTCTCTGCTGTAGACACTTCTCATGTGCACATTTAACACATGTACATAAATGAGTGTAATGATTTCAAGTGCCATGTTTTTTCTTTCTTTTTCTTTTTTTATATTTTATATTAATCACAGCTTATTTACTTTGTATCCCAGCCGTAGCCTCCTCCCTCATTCCCTCCCAGTCCCACCCTCCCTCCCTCATCTCCTCCCTGCCCCTTTCCAAGTCCACTGATAGGGGAGGACCTCCTCCCCTTCCATCTGATCCTAGCAAACCAGAGAGACCTTTTCAAAACCACATAATTTCACTTAAAATCCTTCAGTGTCTTTCAGTGCTCACAAGATGAAGGCTGTGTTCCTCATGTAGCTGTGGTGTCCTCTCCACTGTGAGCTGTGCTTGCTCCTTTATTTGCCAATCATTTCTCTCTTACATTCAAGCTACCTTGGAGCCTTCCTGTTCTCTAGAAAATTCAAATTCCCTTCTCTACCTCTGCTCCCTCTGGCCAAGCTGTTCATTCCCTTCCCTTAGTGTTTCTCTGATCTCTCTTTCATCTTACTGGAATAAAACGTAATTGTATTTAAGGAGATGATTAGTCAGACACTTGGTAACTAATGCAGAAAAATCAAGTTGTCTTGGGTGATGTGCATGTGTTTGCACATGCGTGCTTAAGCATGTGACGGACAGAGGTCGACCTGAGTGTCTTCTTTAGTTGCTTTCTATTTTTGATTTTTGAGACAGTCTCACTCAATCTGAAGTTAACTCACTCAGATACACTGGCTGCCAGCAAGCCCCAGAAATCTTCTTGCCTCTGCCTTCCTGCCATTGGCATTACAGGTGCATGCTGTCTTGCCCAGCGTGCACTGTGGGTGATACAATGTCCAGTTTATGGACGCTAGATAATCCTAGAGAAGCAGCTGTGTGTACTCTCATTTATCCATTTTCTTGGAACAAATATATTCAGTGTCTGAGCAAAGCTTTTTTAAGGCCTCAGAGTGAGCTGTCTGACTACAGATGCAGAGTAGAATCCCAAAGCTGACAGCTGTCCCAGGTCCCCAGCAGGGTCAGTCGCTCTGTGTGGATCTGGAGACACAGAGACAAGTCGAAAAAAAGGCAACTTCCTTTGTGGGCCGGAGGTCAGAGTTGCTGATAACGATGCACACACTCAGCACGTCTCTCCCACTGTTCACCGATGGCCCTTGTGTTTAAGTTATTTTCATCTTTTTCCTTTCTTTATGGATTCCATGGGCTTTGTAAATATGATTTGAAATTCTAGTAAGTGCTTCACATAGTATTAACAGAAATTATCTGCTCTGAGAAAAAGGGATGAGCTGAAACTTTAAATGTGTAGGTAGTGACTATCTATAAACAATTATGGTAACCCTCAAGTAATAATATTTAAATGATGCATTTATTCCTGTCAAGTAATGGCAGAAGAGGACCACCAAGTGATGGTTGGAAAAATGTTAATATTTACCCATTAAAGTAAAATATTATTCAAATCGGAAGACACTTCCCTTCTTTTATCTCATGTTCATCTCCCAAGTGAATTAAAGCCATTATAAGGAATTGTTCTTTTATTGGCTGTAGCAAATCACATACTTAACAGATTTACTATCTCCTGAACATCACCACTACATCAGCAAACACTTACAGGGCACCTATCGTTGGAAGGAAGTGTAGTGCTGGGAGCTGTGGATCTCTCCGGAAAGACAGGGCATATTTATAACAGAGACAGATAACAATACATTAAATCCCAAACAAATGAACCTGAAAATAAGTGTGATTGGAGTTTGAAGCCAGGAGTCATCAGAAGGAGGTGTGGGTTGGTCAGGGCTTATAGTGGAAGGCACCTCAGTGTTCCCTGCAGAGGAAAGTGAGGGGGCTCGGGTCACGGAGTGCTGTGAGCGTAAAAGCTGAGCACAGAGGGCCCCCGGATCTTACTAAGCATGGCTTTCTTGAAAATGCAAAGTAAGAGATGTGGAGGCATAAAACGAATTGGTAGATTCTGCCTAGAGTACCGACAAACTCTGATGTGGTGGCTTGAATGAAAATGGGCCCCATTGGTTCATATTTTTGAATACTCGGTCCCCATGTTTTGGAACTGCTTGGGAAAGATTGGAAGGTATGGGCCTTGTTGGAGGAGGTATATTACTGAGGGGCAGGGATGTTTTGAGCTTCCATTCCCAATGTGCTCTCTCTCTCTCTCTCTCTCTCTCTGCTTCCTATTTGTGGATTGGGCGATGAAGTCTAAGCTACTGCTCTATGCCTTCCTGCCTGCCATGCTCCTTGCCATGATGATGATGATGATGATGATGATGATGATGATGATGATGATGGGCTTCTTTCCCTCTGGAACTGTAAGACCCAGATAAACCCCTTTTCCTGTAAGTTGCCTCCGTCATGGTGTTTTGTAACTACGATACCTTTTCTTACATGTCTTTGTCCATTGATTTATACATGAGGGAGACAGCATTTAACAGATCAGGGAATGGAAATATGGGCTATTCACAATGGTCTGAGACAGCAGCCGAAAGGAGAATCAGAATTTGAATCTAGATAGGTCTTCTTCCAAAAGACTGTGTGGATTTTGTCTTTGACGTTTTGATGTGTGTGTGTCACCCGTTGATCTTTAATAGGGCTACAATACGGCGTCTCTACTAAGCATTATCTCTTTAAGGGAAAGCTGTTCTGCCTAGGTGGGGAACACATAAGCCACTGAAGCAGAGCAAAGGAATACATCTGAGTCTGACAAGGTGCCAGGGGCATGGCTGCCATCATTCTTCAGCAGATATACAAGAGGTGGACAGCTGGTGTCTCTGGCCAGGAGCTATAAACACAATCCCATCATTCACTCTGTGCCATTCAGGTGTGTTTACTTCCCATGGTGTCACAATGTGAAAAATATCAGGAGCCCGGGTTAGAAGAGGTTTTCTGTGGAGCACAGTAATGGGAGCAAAGGTCATTGGTCACCATAAGGGTAGGTTCTACAGGAATCACTTGCCTGAATGTCCCACAAGAGCAGGAAAGATAGACAATCAGTTGGGGATGGGAACGCAGCCTCTGAGAGGGCAAGGACAGTTCAGGGAGGATGACTCTGAGAAACGGTGAAAGAGCTTTTGATCTACGAAGTCTAATGAAGCCAGCATATTTAGTTAAGGCTTTTAAATTGTTTGTTGAGTTTCTCCTTCCCCTGTACATTGGCATCCATAGACCTTCCTGATAATTTCTTCTTTCTTTCCTTCCTTTCTGCCTTCCTTTCTTTCCCTGAATACTTTCTTCAAACATTTTTTTTAAATAAATTTTCGTTAACAAAAAGATGTGGTATTTGAAATGTGGAAAGGTTACATCTCCCACACACCCCAACACTTTTAAGGACGGCTTACCAAAACCCACAAAAAAATGTCTGGTTTTGTTTTCCAAATACAACCAGCTTCTTTTGGGGAGGCCTGCAATGGAGAACACCCAGCCTGGATTTGGACAACTGCATTTAGAGACTCCCACATACCCTTCACCACCTGATTGTGCCAGACTCCCGATCTTTATGCACCCCAGTTTTGCTCTCTGGAGTGAGGGATGAGAATCATGTCTGCCACAGAGAGTTGTGACGCTCACCCAAATCAGTGCATCTAAAACAGGAGAGTGCTGTACATAGGCGAGCACCGTTGACTGGCAACCATTAGCATAGAGAAGAATCAATCAAGCTGAAGCTTTTTCACATGATAAATGTCCCCACAGGGCACTGTGCATGTTGTGTGGGCACAGGCAATGTACATGTGAATGACCATGTATATATCTGGGAAGCAAATGTTAGCCAGGGAGTGACAGAGCAGCAGACAGCACAGTGTCCACTAGTACATGCTCATCAGATTCTTGACAATCTCAGGGTGAGAGCTTCCTCTTGCAAAACACGAGAAGCCACAGGCTGCCCACTGGGAGGCTGGTACATGAGGGAGCACATCAATGGATTACAAAAGCCAGCTGAGCCTGATCCAGGCCAGGAACTGCCCAAACCCCTGAAGCATGGGGGTTGAGTACTCTTCTCTCTTGATCTCTTGCTTTCTGATTTTACTTATTTATTTTTTATTAGAAAAGTGACATGTCCTCAAAGTGAGCACCTGACATGCACAGAATGGTGTCACTTGGGAGAAAAAAAATTATGCACATCTGATCTCAGTCTGAGCTCACACTGTTGCTCTTCTGGTTTATCATGTATGCTTTTTTATATAGAGAAAAGTTAATAATATACATTCAAGGATGGACCTTGCCTCTCCTTAGTTTAATCTTATATAAACTGCCCTTATGTCTTCAACAACTTTTCACAAACACTATTTTAGTGGACATATGATGGTCCATAAAATAATGGTTTTCTTTCATACTGCTTTACTAAAGCTGACCCTCTATGTTCTTTCCAGTCCTTATTTTCATAAGCAATACCACAATGAATATCTTCACTGAAGAGTCTGAAATTGGGCTTTTTTTTAAATTAATAAATTCTGAAAGGGGAAACTCCAAGGCTCCAGGATATGAAAATTCACAATTTTCCAAATATTTAGCTCAACTGTGATAATATTTTGGCTTTCATAGAGGAAAGTCTTGTTCTCCAAGATGCTCTAACAGTTAAATATCCATTAAGCAAGAAGAGGGATGGCCAGTAGGACAGAAAACCTGTTTACCTTTAACTCACAAACTTCGTAGGAAGTGAGTTAATGAGATGTCTTCCTTTGCACACCTAAAATCCTTACATCAATAAAAGGCAATCTTCTTACAACATATGTGTGTGTGTGTGTGTGTGTGTGTGTGTGTGTGTGTGTGTATGTAAATACACACACAGAAATACACACACAGGTTTAAGAGAGGAAATAGAGTCCTCTATATGCAGCATGTTTGTATGTATACTTCTGGTCTAACAAGGCTCTTTTTAGAGGACACTGCTGAATGTCAAAGTCATTTGCAGACTGCCATTTGGATCCTTTGACTTAGTGTAAGGAGGGTGAGCAAGATGAGTCTGTTGGGCCCGTCAACAGTCAGTCATAGAGCAGGAGGGGCCCGCTTGGTCTCTTCCTCCCTGAGGAACTCTAGGCTACCCGTGGATTCCGGGTGAGGGACGGACACTGTCTTCAGGTTTGTGGACACTGAGGAGCCCACCCGTGGGTGGACAGGTCGATGCACGCTCTTGCTCACACAGATAGTCCTAGTTAAACTTAGTGGCCACAAATCAAAAAAGACGTGAATGTAAGAAAGGGATTAGTAGGGATGAAGGGGGTGATAAAAAGGGTGAGAGGGAGATGAGAGGGTGAGTCAGGGTGGCAGTACTCAGGAGATACTATTTATGTATGGATTTTTAAGAGAATCAACTTAATAAAGGATTTTAAAAGATGGCTTCAAAAGACTGGGAAGATGGACCAGTGAGTGAAGCACTGGCTGCACAAGTTTGAGCATCCCAGTGTTGATTCTCTGAACCCGTGTAAAGCTGGGTACAGCAGCTTCTGTCTGTAATTCCAGCACGGTGGTGGGGAGATGAGAGGCAGAGACAGGAGAATCCTGACAATCTTTCAGGCTAACCAGACTTATGTAGTGGTGAACAATGAGAGACACTGTCTCAAAGAAGAGACAAGCTGAGGACTGACACCTGTGCTCGTTTTCTGACCTTCACATGTGTGTACACCTGTATTCAACACTCCTCACCCCACGGTCTAAAAACGTAGTTTATACACTTCGGTACTGACCAGACTAGCAGGGATCCACAAGTGAAAACAGCCCTGTGCATCCAGCCACTGTCTCTCTGTGGATCTATTTGTGCGTGTAAAATTCAGGGAGGCTTTAGGGGTGGAAATATTTCTCATTTTCTACACTTATTGAGAGTCCCTACATTTCAGTGGAATCTGTTGACACACAGTCACAAATCAGGACAACTCATTGATTAATCTGTGATTATTTTTACTACTTCAGAGCATGCCACTACTTAGCACAGTAGCAAAGGTATTTTTTGATAGGAATAAAAAGAATCACTGTATATATGAAACCATCTCATGTCCACCTAGCACGAGAAGAGCTTAACATGTTCCTTCAAACTGTTGCTGTAAGCACTCAGTTGACAAGCTGTCCAGATAGCAACGAGGTCTGAAGGAGTCAGGTGATTTGCTCGGCATCTCCTGGGGAATAAATCGTCAACCAAGAAGAATTCTGACTCCTGAGTCTTCTGTCTGACTACTGCTGGAATTTAGAAGACCAGGCATGCTTGCCCTTACCTGTGGGCTTGACCAGCACAGCTAGGAAGTCAGTGGCGAGGGAGCTGACGTAGAGGAGGATGCAGGGTGCCTTGGTGGTACTGAAGCTGAAGTGGATCTGTTCCTGAGCCAGGTCTGGAGCTAACTGTTGCTGGTCTGCCCAATTCTCAGCCCTGCTGCCTGTGTCTCTGGCAGTGACCACCGGTGCCTGGAAGTTGTATCGCAGCCACATGCCCTCTTCAAAAAAGGCACCAACATCTGTTGAGAAAGAAAGACACATTTGAAAAATGATGAGCGAGGTCTGAGGCCTATGCTAGCTATGTTTTGAATTTGTGTGAATGCTTGTCACCAATACAAATACCGTATCGAAAATATGGCATGTAGCAGAGCAAGAAAAACTGTAGGAATAAAATAAAAATAGCAATAAAAAACTTAGTGTGGCAGTGTGTGCTTATAATCCCAGCGGTGAGGAAGCTGAGGCTGGGAGAATTCTCATTCAAGGCCAGCCTGGGCTTCGGGGTAAGACCTCAACCAGAAACAAAACAAAACAAGGACTAAAGGTCACAGGACTAACATCATGTAATATAAAATAAATAATATATAATACTCAATGGCTTTCTGGCTGGAGAAACTACTGAAAATAAAGGCAGAATTATAACACAAACTTGATTTAAGAAGCCCATAGGGAAATACTCCTTGAGATTGGATTTAATTTAGATGTCCAAATAGCAAAGCCTTTGGTAAGCTTTAACACTTGAGCATTTTGGAGGGTTTCAAATCACAAGACTTTAGAGAGACCTGGTTTCAAACTGAGCTCTGTGGCTCCTGACCTGCCTCACTAGAACTTCTTAAGCAAGCTCCTTAGGCTGTAGTATTTCATCTTGGTAGCAGAGAGTTACGGATACTCAATAAGCAGTACGGATCAGCATTACCATCCTTATCGTTAAGAAATTATTAGAATGATCCCTGGCCCTTTCAGAGTCAGCTCTTTCCCACAGTCTAATCAGAGCTAATTGCTTTGTAATCACTTCCTGGCAGGGAAGCCTTCTGTGGCGTCCCCACTGTCTGCTAACCACCATGCTGGAATCATCGGAAGTCGCCTGAAGGCTGATCCACCTAAGGAGGCCTTTGGGCTTCACTGCCACTGTGTCCTAGCTCTCTTCAGACCATACCCCCGAAGTAATTTTCAAACCTCATTGTCAATGAACCCCATTATTCCTTGCAACACTAAACACCCAACTAAATTAACCCCATTATTCTTGGAACACTCAACACCCAACTAAATCACCACTATGAAGAATTTATTTCATTACACACTACTCCAGGCTGCAATGAATAAGACATGACAATTGTTTTAAAAGTTATTATTATTATTATTTTTTCTGAGACAGGCAACTCTGAAACTAGCTATCTTTCTGCTTCAGCCTCCCAAGTACTAGGATTACAACCTGTGTCACCACACACCACAGTTCTTATTACATTCTATCTATCTATCTATCTATCTATCTATCTATCTATCTATCCATCCATCCATCCATCCATCCATCCATCCATCCATCCATCCATCTATCTATCTATCTATCTATCTATCTATCTATCTATCTATCATGTATCTATCTATGTATCTATCTATGTATCTATCTATGTATCTATCTATGTATCTATCTATCTATCTATCTATCTATCTATCTATCTATCTATCTAT
>NW_026596460.1:534217-758888 GCF_907164565.1 Psammomys obesus
TATCTATCTATCTATCTATCTATCTATCTATCTATCTATCTATCTATCTATCTATGTGAGTGTGTGTTTGTGTACCTGTCTTGTGTGCCACAGTACACACGTGGAGATCACAGGACAACTCGTGGGACAGGCTTTCTTCTTCTTTCATGTGGGTTCCTAGACAAACTCAGGCCATCAGGCTTGTTGGCAAGCGCCTTTACCTGCTGAGCCATCTCGCCAGCCCTAGCACTGTAGTTTCTAGTGACATGCTCTCATTTTGGGAACTCTAGCACTTATTGTTCCTGAAGAAGACATGACAGAAGAGCGTCTTCTCTGTGAAGTGGGTCCTGGTGGGTGGCCGTGAGGACTACATAACTACGTATGTGTGACACACTGTCTGGTGCCTGGAAATATTAGTGCTTAGTTAAAATGAGCTCACTGTGATGTTGGGACCGTCCACTACTGTCTGTTGAGGGTGGCTGATGTCCCCTCTAGCCTGTACCTCTCACCGCTGCACCAATGCCACACTCCAGTGTCAGCCCACATGGGACACTTCTACAGATCTCAGTAACTCTCGTCCACCTGTGACGAAGATCCCACTGCGGACTCTAGATTCTCATCCCAGGGAGAACTATTTTTTTTTTCTCATCTTTTTGCCACAAGGGCATCTGCAAATGTTTGTGTTTGGAAGTGTAAATGGCATTGCCAAGGCGATGGGAGGGGTCTGATGACATATGGTAGACATACAAGGATGTAGGAGGATATCTTAAGGATAGTCTTGGTCAAAATGCCAAAGGTATCATTTATTTGGAGACACAGGACTGAAGATATATCCATGCTAACTGCTACATGCTTATGGGGATGTAAAGATGAGAAAATGCAGTCCCTGTCCCTGGGGACCTTCCTGCATGGCATTGTGATACGTATGGGAAGAGACACTTCCATTCTAAGCACAACGTGCTGAGTGTGACGATGCTTTGGAAGGTATGAAGTGAGGGCCTCTCTTACCACTCAGATTAGTAGTTCATTCTTCCAGCAATCACCTACTGAATACTGACTATATACCACGAATGACGTTGGACACTGAATTCTTGAGGAGGAATTCTTGAATCCTGAGGAAGATTTGGATAAACAGGCAAGTAGAATGTATAAGATATAGAGATCCAGGCTGGGTTCCAGAATCAGGTACACAGGGTCCCTGGACACAGTGACAAGTACTCTCTGTCCAGGCCCAAGGAAGACGTCCCATGGGAAAATACATTGAAGCTTGACTCCAAAGGACGGGACATGATAGCTACGTAAAGGTGGGATCATGAAGCTTCCAGAATGGTCTGCAGTGTGGAGAAACTGCAGTAGCTGGAGAGCTTGCAGGCCAAAGCATCATACCCACCCATCAAGTCTCATGTATATGTGCTTCCCTTGAGGCTCACAAGCCTTCCACCCTGCTTCAGGATGGGCATCAGAGTACAAGGAGAGATCTCCCCCCTTAGTTCAGAATCTCTGGAACAGGTAGATGCTCCTAGGACAGGCCTCTGGAATCATCCTTAACGAAACAGGGGCAAGAAGAACATGGCCTGGAGCAAATACCCTGAGAGGTTCTAGCAATGGAGAGGTAGGTGAGAGAACGGGGGACATCCACTGAGAGCAGGCTCTGCTCTGTGGGAGAAAGGAGGGCAATAAGGAAGGATGGGATGGAAAGAGGACAGAATCCGTAGGGTTCAAGCAGGTGGGCTGGAGAAGAGGATAAGCAGCCAAAGATAAACACGCCAGGGTTTTACAATTCAAGGTTGAGGGCTTGGGAGAGAGGGCTTGGGCAGCAGAAGGCAGACATACAGGGAAAGCCACTGTTGCCCTTTGAAAAACCTGAGTGTCTGTGTGGAAGGTTCTCCCAAGCATCCTGCTCCTTGAGCTAGCACTGGAGGTAGACAGTGGGCAGTGCTAGGCCTCTGACATCTCTCTGATCACCTCCACTAGACTCCATTAAAATGCTGGTTTCCCATTCTGGAGACCAGAATCTAACTCAAAGGTTCTGATTCAGTGGCTTCCATGTGTTATGCACACAGCATTGAGGCTCCTTGGAGTAGAAGATGAGTCAGGATGCTACTGGATGAAGCAGGAAGCTGAGTGGTCCCTGTCTGGATGATGTCATACATTCATCAGCTAACCTAGAGACAGCATTCCATAGCAGATCCTGAAGGGAAAGTCAGATATCTAAAGACCTTCCATAAACAATCTGAAAACATGCCTCTGAGAATTCTTCTGTATATTTTAGAGTCATCATTTAAAAGCTTTATGGATTCATGGAGGAAAGAACAAACCAGGCTTAAATGTGTTATCTTGAAACCACATCATAAAGCAACTGTTAGACTGAGGCCCCAGAGTGATGTAAATCATTTAAGGTGCCAAGTGGCAGATTTACTGCTGTCGTTTCATTGTTTCAGATTGGTTTAAGAAAATGCCAAATCTGGATACATTATTGTCTCTTAAGTAACATCTCCATCCCCTCTGAACGAATAACTAAAGAATCCTAATTTAACAATGCCCAGACAACACCGTTTCCTTCATTAGATTACCCAAAAGAATGAATTTAGAATGCTTGGTTCAAACCTCTCTGTCTCTGTCTCTGTCTCTGTCTCTGTCTCTGTCTCTCTGTGTGTGTGTGTGTGTGTGTGCGTGCATGTGTGCGTGTCAGTGTGGTATGCGCATACTATGGTAAGGATGTATAGATCATATGACAGCAATGGGTGTCTGTCTGTCCATGCCTGCCGCCTTGCTTGAGACAGGGTCTTCTGTTCACTGCTGTATGTCTGGGCCAGCTGGCCTGTGAGCTTTCGTCCATTGTTTTTCCTCTGCCTTCCATCCCCTGCTAAGGTCCTATTGGGATTAGAGGGGTATATGTCCTACTGTATTTGGCTTTTACATGAGTTCTGAGGATCTGGATTCAGGTCAACAGGCTTGCATGGCAAGGGCTTTATGTATTGAGTCATCTCTCTAGCCATGATTTTAATTTTTATACTGATAAAAAGTCATTTATTTTTTATAGAAAGGTGGTCAAGTTTAGATCTCAGTATTCTTTATATATTATGAATGATAATTTTTTTATTTACATCACATTTCTCAAAATTTGAATAGACTGCACCATCTTAGGATGACTTTGGATGGGAAAGGTGCTGGAAACACATCAACAAGTGACCTTGTTTTAACTATTTCTTGGTCTTCAACACAGGTCATATGTAAATCTTGCTTGATAAAAGAAAATAACCTTTCAAATATTTGAGATAAAATCCACAAATCATCCCAGAATACTACTGTAAAGATATTCATCCCCTAGTGTAAAAACTAGATCCCTAAGCCTTATAGTGTGTGTACAAGGGAACCTTGCACTCCCCAAGCAGCTCCCCCTTCATAATTAAATTACTTCTCATTTCTCTTCTCCAACTTTAATAATTCGACTCCCTTTGCCTTTTCACTTAGGGGATATTTTGTAACCTATATTTCAAAGATTGACAAGATTCTCTTGTTCTCTAACATCCCTGAGGGGCCAGAATGGAAAATTCCCAATTCACAAATGGGCTCTTTTTCAAAAGTTTATTTTAAAGTCAGTAACTTGTAACTTGAAAATATTTCCTTGTAGGAATGAGGAGTTGAGTGATGGTTGGTTTGCGGGAGAGTGCACAATCACTGAGCTGCTCAGCTCAGGATGTGTAATAAAAGATAATTGAAGAGTGCCGCTGTGTATTGGTAATTAAAACAGAAAAGCATCAACATCAGATGAGAAGGTTTATTTTTTCATCCAAACTCCAGGGAACAGTACCCAGAAGGATTTCCTCTAGTGCTTCCTTCGGAGTGCTGGTCAGGGAAGAATGGCTGGCTCTGTGGGAGGAGAAGCCCTGTTAGTGCTACTGCCTATTCCCCTGGTATAAATACTCTTGTCTTATTTGATTTCAAAGCTGCCAACAGGACATCACTAAGAAAGGAGTCAAGAAAAGAGAGGTCTTCAGACTCTCCGGGCTGGTTTCCAGTCTGTGAAATGTTTGTCTCCTTCCTACTCACGTTGGGGGCTGAGGATTGAACCCCCACCTTTACCTCCCAATCCTTCCAATATGGGATTTCCATCCACTCACATAATTGCCGACCCAGCCTCCCAAGCAAGCCTTGCTTGGTGATCTCCAGTGGTGCTGGAACCCACCTTTTACGTCTGCTTCTTCCTACTAGCACCCTGAAACCCTCTTCTAAACCTCCTCCCAATTTCCCTGGATTCTGGATGCTCTGCAAAGCTTCTAGGATGAGTTCCTGGGAGGCAGGGCAGTAGCAGAGAGGACATGGGCTTGACCTCAGGGTCCTCAGACCCTGTGTTGGCTAAAGGGTAGCTTTGCAATTAGTCATCTAGTTAAAGACTTGGGTGAATTTTTGGTGCCCCTCTCCTAGGTCCCTTAGGCTTTTCCCTCGGTTCACTGTCCTTTTGTATCAGCTTCTTTTCTTTTGGGCATTTTGCACATCAAAGCTCTGTCTAAACTTATTTCCCATCATCCTCCAGAGGCTCTGCTATCCTGAATCACAACCAGTTTCTCTCCTGGCTTTACATTGGCAAAATCTGCTCTATATCCCCAAGCATGCCACTCAATTTCCCTCCTGAACGTTTTTTATTCTGTTTGTTTGATGTTTCCCTCAATTTCTTATAAACAGTTTGGACTAACAACATTGGATATCGGGCAGGCTAACGCTCACCTCTGCTAGTTCTGTGTCCTCGTGTGGTTATGTGTCTACTATAACCGATTTCCCACCGCTTACTCTAAAAGACTGGTCACTTCCAGGTCATATTCTATAGAATAAATTTTATGTGTCTGAATCTGTACAAAAGAAAAAAAAAATGCCAAAGAAAAGAAATCTCTCAAGTCAAATCTGAACAGTCTGCTTTCCCTGTGAGACACAAGTACCAAGCACATTACTTTAAACACATCAGTGAGCTGTGACTTGGCTGTGTAGGAGCCAGGGGGCCTTCTTGATAGAAATTTAAGAGCAACAGCACCAAACAACTCTAATAAGATCATTCTACAGGAAGACAGTCTGCGTCTCGAATCTCCAAGGTCATGTTCCTTCAACACTGTTCATACCTATTATTAGTATAGTCTGCGATCAGGTGTATAAGGGCTTTGATAGAGACCATCTCATTGGAAACATCTAATCAGGGATTCATGAGGAGCTAATGGAGACAGGAAGTATAAGATGTGGGTTTTGGCCTTTGTCTTGTTCCCAACTGTGTGACCTTTCTCAGGCAATCATTCTCACCCTAAAGATATTGACCCTTGAACCTATGTCTGCCTCTGGTTAGCACAGAATCTTTTTCACTTATTTTTTGAAGTATTTAGAAAGTGTGTTTCCCCATGACCCAGCAACTGTCAGAGATTAAGCAGAGATTGTGGTTAAATTAATAACTGAAGACAAGTGATATTAAACTGGGCCTGGATTTAGAGAAACATTCTAAGAAGCCCAGTGAACATGGCAAAGGCTTAAGGAAGGAACAGGCATTGAATACCGATGCAGAAAAAGCAAGGATGGCCAAAGTTTATGGCAGGTAGGTAGAAGTTGGGCTAGGCAGAAAGACAGGTGTGGCTAGGGCCTGGGACTTTAGACAGGAAACAAGAGGTAAGTCCTGAAGGGTCCAAAGCAAAGGGAGCATAAGTCTCTGGAAAGGTCACTGTGAATGGGTAAAGTGGCATATTGCTGTAAGCCTAGTGCTTGGGAGACTAAGGCAGGGGGATCTCTGTGAATTTGAGGGCAGCCTGGACACCATATGATTTCTAGGCTAAAATGAGCTATCCATCAAGATACTTTCTCAAAACAAAACAAAACAAAACAAAGCAAAACAAAACAAAACAAAACAAACAACCCATGAAGCTGGCTGCACTTTGGTGAATGGGTGGAAGGAAGGGGACAGGGATACAACAGATCACTGGGTAAGACAGAAAAAAAAATTACAATGAAGGTTTGGCCTAACAGAATGAAAAGATGCTTAGGAGCAACATGAAAAGCCTTTGTTATGTGTTAAAAATAAGGGAGACAATTGGGGAGGTGGCTCAGTGGGCTAAGCATTTGTTGTGTTAGTGTGAGGACCTGAACTTCAACCCCAGGACCCACAAAAAGCTACTCACAGAAAAAAAATACATAGGGCATTGTGGGTAGAGAAATATGTTGGTATCTGCTCAGATTAGAACAGGTTGAGTTTTGTTTTTGAGTCAAGGTACTGGGGATATCAAACAGGCTAATAAATTTAAATTTTAGAAGTGTTATAGATGGTATTGAATACCAGGAGCCTAAGTGGATTCTCCTAGGGGAAGTATGTTTCAAGTGAGAAGAAAGGGAGTTTTAGAACATCTCCAGAAGTCACTGAAAGATGAAACAGGGGCTCACAGTAGCAGGGAGGAGAGGGAGGACACAGAGAGATGGGAGGTCATCTGGAACTCAGGGTCCATGTGGTTACCAGAAGGACTTGCTAGGAAAGGGAACTGTGCAAAAGCTTAGAATGCTGTTAAGAGATCCAGTCATATTTCCATCAGAGAGAGAGAGAGAGAGAGAGAGAGAGAGAGAGAGACACACACAGAGAGAGACAGAGAGAGACAGAGACAGAGAGACAGAGAGAGACAGAGACAGAGAGACAGATAGACAGGGACAGAGAGACAGAAAGAAACAGGGAGAGAGAGACAGGGGGAGAAAAAGAGATCTAAAAGCCTTCTCTCTGCATTTCCCCTGTCTCGGGCTATGCTCTAGTCTGCTTCCATTTGCTGAGGTGCTGTCTCCTTGGCTGAGATCATTGTGGGCCTCTCATAATAAAGGGGAAGGGACATGTCTACCTTGGGGCACTCTTAGTTTATCCTTTGGCCTTTTCTGGAAGACTTTTCCTTGGCATTCCACATCACTGCTCTGTCTTTAGCTTATGGTGACAATGGTTTTACTCTGAGGTCTTGCCTGAAGCTCTCTGTCCTACTCTAAATCCACGCCCTGTCTCCGTTGCTTCAAACCTGCAACCTTGACTCATAGAGCAGAGCATCCCATCTCCTGCCATAGAGTGGACCTCACCATCTCCAGCCACAGAGCAGAGCTTCCCATCTCCTGCCATAGAGTGGACCTCACCATCTCCAGCTTACACAGCTCGCCATCTCCTCCTGCGAGGCCCTTCCTCTCTGCTTTTCCTAGTTTGGTGAATGATACCTGGGTGGTCACTCTCAGGCCAAAGTCCCAGGTCACCCTGAGTTCTTGACCATCTCTAGAATCTTTATCGCCTTGCTGTCTCTCTGCAGTGTGTCTGGTTCAAGTTTCTCTGGTCTCACCTTGACAATTATAATGACTATTCAAGGGGTGGCCTTCAGTGACCTGTTCCCTTCACATTCTTCACTTTCTAAACTGAAAACTGATTACTTTCCCTCCAATTTCACATACTGGTGAGGAGGGTCGCCACTAGTAACATGTAAAGTAAAAAGTTTAAAATTAATGTTTTCGTTATTTCTATGAATTGCTTATTGAGAAGATTTTGTGGGCTGCACTGTGCTAGGGGCTGACTTGATTTCTTTCTTTCTTTTTTTTTTTTTTGAGATTTACAATTTAATTTATTATGCTTTTGGGTTTTTTTTTCCTTTTTTTTAATTTTATTTTTTTCTTATCAGTTACATTTTATTAACTCTGTATCCCAGCCGTGTCCCGATCCCTCATTCCGTCCCAGCTGACTTGATTTCCAGAATGACCACGTGCCCTTCCTTACCCAGACTTGAGCCTCCTCAGCTTCCATGTCCACTCTGCACTCTGTATGTGCGCTGGCTACACAGGCTGCTTGAATGCCCCACTTCTTTTTTCATTCCGTCTTCTATCTGCTCTGATAGTGTTCTGCCACGTCTTGATTCAGCATAAGATCTGTCTCCCCTCCCCCCAGGCACCCCACACAGTGGAACAAGCCCCTCCCTTGGCGTTCCCAGCATCACGTGGTAAGTCTACTCCAGCAGGTCTAACCTAGTCTGTGTTTAATTTAGAAACCATTTTATAAAATCATACTATATGTAAGTCGGCCCTCAGTGATAACAAAAGCAATTTGAAGCAGAGTTTTCTCTGAAGGAGCTCGTAGTTGGCTGGGAGGGGAGCAAACACACCCCACAGCATGGTGGGAGAGCTATAGTCATAGAGCAGGGAAAGGGGACAGCTCCCCCTGTGGGCAGCTGTGGGCGTTTTCCAAGGCTTCACCAAGAAAGTGATTTTTCAATCAGTTCTGATAAATGAATAGGTTTCTGCCATCAGGTGGATGAGGGCATTGCCAACATGGAAATAGCATGCAAAGAAACACGAATAGCATGAAAGATGAGGGTTCAGAGCATGAGCAAACAACACAGACGAGCAGCTTCCGGTGTGAATTCCCAGAATTCTGAGTCAGCTGGTCTAGAAAGGTGTTGACCACCGGCCAGCTTTGACTAGTGTTCACGGCATCCTGCCGTGTAGCCTGGCCTGGGAACTACCGCTGCAGGTAGCTGGACATGACTGGGCATTTTAGGACGTGCTGTGGAAATATGCTATCAACACCACGGGAGCTTTTGGATCCTCTTTGTTACAATTAAAAGAAAGAGTTTTGTTCGTTTTTATTTGTTGTATGTATGTGCCTATATGAATTTATATGTACTTTGTGTGTGTGCGTACACGAGCAGTCTCCTTCAGAGGCAGAGATAGTACATGTCCCTGGAATTAAAGTTACAGACTGTGAGCTGCCTGATGTGGGTGCTAGGAATTAATCCTGGGTCCTCTGGAAGGGCAGTACGGGCTATAACCATTGAGCCACCTTTCCAGAACAATACGTATTTGAATGTTTTGTAATATAAAATAGTTTTCAAAGTAAGAAAAAAAAATCCTGCATCCTCCAAACCTAGGTTCTCGAGTTTCCCCTCTCCCTCTTCTCTGCCTCACATCCCTGCCTTTGCTTTCTTCTCTTGTGTGGTGCTGGGGATGGAACTTGGGGCCTGGAATTTACTGGAAGAGTAGGTTACCACTGAGCTGTGCACTTGGACCTTACGTTAAACATTTTATCATAATTTTCCCTTTCTCTAATATTAAATACAGTTTATTTGGTAATGTAAACACTTAATTGTAAATATTTAAAATGTAATATTTATATTTGTAGAACATAATATTTAAGCACTTCAGAATTAAACTAATATCGACTTCAATATTATATATGTTATTACAGAATTCATTAATAATATGAGAATTAGTTGAAGTGATAAAAATCAAAGTTAACACACTATGAATTGTTTCTAGAAAAATATATACAAATAAAAATATTTGAGTGCATACATAATTTTTGAAAACCAGTTTTAGGATATGAAGGGACTCTAGCCAGCCTGGCTTTGGCAGGCCTTGTCCTTCATCCCCATTTCCTCTGCCTTGCTAAAAACGGTTAGATTTTATTTCTAACTCTGGCTCCCAAGGTCCATTCCTTTATTTGGCCAATTCCTCCTACTAAGGCTGAATACCAAGATCCAGCCATCAAAGCATTGAAGTCCAGCAATCAAAAGTCTCCTTTGGCTCACCTAATTAATATGCCCAATTAAAATTAAACACCTCATCCAAACACAGAGTTTCCTTTTTTTTTTTTCTTTTTTCTATTTATGGAATAACTGCCATTTGCCTATGGGCACGTCTGTCTCTTCTCTATCCAGAGGCAGTCCTTTGTCCTCTGGGAAAAATAATCCTTTTTCTTCATTCCCTCCCTTCTATTACCTGTCTTTGTCTCTCGTTCACTGCCCTATGTCCCTCTACGGCAAATAAACCTTCTTTGTGCTGAGAACTTGACCTTAGAGTGTCCTAAGCCCATACTGTAACCTTCCAGGATATATATGTATGTATGTACATATAACACACATACGCACACACAATTTTTAAAGTTTTTTCTTTATTTTTATTATTATTTATTATAATTCATTCATCTTGATCCCGGCTGTATCTCCTTCCCTCCCACCTTCCTCCCTATGTCCGTTCCCTCATCCACTGATAGGGGAGGTCCTCCTCCTCTACTATCTGACCCTAGCCTATCACGTCTCATCATCAGGACTGTCTGGATCCTCTTTCTCTGTGGCCTAGTTAGGCCACCTCGACAGGGGAAAATGATCAAAGAGCCAGCCACTGAGTCCATGTCAGAGACAGCTCCTGCTGCCCTTACTAAGGAACCCATATAGAGATTGAGCTGCCCATGGCCTACATCTGAACAGGAGGTCTAGGTCCTCTCTATGCATGGTCTTTGGTTGACTTATCAGTCTCTGCAGGACCCCCTGAGCCCAGATTTTTTTTTTTTTTTTGGCTCTGTTGGTCTCCTGTCCCCTCCAGGTGTTTCTCTCTCCCCCTTCTTCTATAAGATTCCCTGCATTCTGCATAAAGTTTGGCTATGAGTCTCAGCATCTGCTTCGATATCCTGATGGGCAGAGTCTTTCAGAGGCCCTTTGTGGTAGGCTCCTGTCCTGTTCTCTGTCTTCTCTTGCTTCAGATATTTATCCTGTTTGCCCTTCTGAATAAGGATTAAGCCTTTTTCCTAGGGTCCTCCTTGTTGTTTAGCTTCTTTAGGACTTATAGATTTTAGTACGTTTATCCTATATTGTATGGCTAATATCCACTTATAAGTGAGTATATACCATGTGTGTCTTTCTGCTTGTGGGTTACCTTATTCAAGATGATCTTTTCTAGTTTTATTCTTTTGCCTGAATATTTCATGATTTCCTTGCTTGAAATTACTGAGTAGTAGTCCATTGTGCAAATGTATCACAATTTCTGTATCCATTCTTCAGTTGAGGGGCAGCTAGGTTGTTTCCAGATTCTGGCTACTACAAATAAAGCTGTTATGCACATAGTTGAGCAGATGTCCTTGCTGAATGGTGGAACATCTTTCAGGTATATGCACAGAAGTGAAATAACTGGATCTAGCACTATTCCTAATTTTCTGAGAAAGTACCAGAAAATGTTTGTACAAGTTTCCATTCCCACCAGCAATGGAGGAGGGTTCCCCTTCTCCCACAACCCTTCTAGCATGTGTCATCCCTTGAGTTTTTGATCTTAGCCATTCTGATGAGTGTAAGGTGGAATTTCAGGGTGGTTTTGATTTGCATTTCCCTGATGACTAAGGGCATTGAGCTTTAAGTGTTTCTCTGCCATTTGATATTCCTCTGTTGAGAATTCTGTTTAGCTTTGTACCCCATTTTTTTAATTGTCAAGAAAATTAAACACCAACAATTAAAAATAATTAATGGGCAACAGGGAGGTTCTTCTAGGGACCAGGCCAGGGACTTCAAATGCTTTACCCAGGGCTCTGACTTGCTGTGTATAGGTGTATGAAGGGGAAAATTGCCCTGTAATCTCAGCCAGCCTCCAGCCAGCAGGTGACACTTTGTAATTATTTGCTGAGTGAAAGTTAAATTTTTCATAGCAAGTGTTTTCTTCTGCTAGTTGGCCCACACTGACTTTTCATAGCTGAGCGCTTTCAGCTGGATTCTGTATTCTGTCCCTTTGCAAAGTGGCCTTCTTGAGAGCACGGTCCCTCCATCCACTCAGACATCATTTATTAAAAAGTAGTCCACTCAGGAAATGTTCTAAGGTGATTTTACAATGGTGGCTCCAAAGGAACTGTAAGACCAGGTTAGCGATGTTTCACCTCTGCTTCTCTCTCTTATGCTGGCTTAGTTAGGCAGAACTTACATAAAGAAGGCTAGTCCGTTCCTCTAGCAAGTAAGCTGTTCCAATCTGGTGTCTCTGCCTAATTTTACCTCTGCTTTGCTAACTTTTTTTTTTTTTTTTAATGAAGCTACTGCTCTTTAGGAATTATTTATTTGTAGACTTATTTAATGAGGTACCTTGTGCCTGTTCCGCATACCAGATGTTTGTGTCCGTTCTGTTAATGAGTAGAGAGCTGCCTCTATGGCCTATGCTTAACCCCAAACACATTTTCTTTCTTTCTTAGCTGACTGTTGGAGTCAAACAGAGTGATGAGCACTGTTTATCCTGTTGCTGAGACAAAATAATCTGAGAAAAGCAACTTAAAGGAGAGTCAGAGGATACAGCTCATCACTGTGGGGAAGCTCTGTGGCAGGAACAGGAAGTCGCAAGACACACTGCGTCTATCTCTGGACACAGAGAGCAGTGCGTGCCTGTACGCAGCTTGCTTTGTATTCCATCCGTGGGCTCCAGCCCGTTGGACTGGTACCGCCCACAGTTAGAGTAGATCTTCTCATCTCAGTTAACCTAATTTAGATGATGTCTTGTAGACATGACCAAAGATTTGCTTCCATGGTGATCTGAGTCTCGTAAAGTTGACAATATAAATTAACCAGCACATTAATTGTCTTCCTTACTGTGCTATTTTTCATTGATGTTATTGATTAAGCATTTTGATTTGGCCTTTCACTAAATATAAACTATCCTTAGACCTTTTGTCATTTCTGGCGAACATGCCTCATCTTGCCAACCATAGCGGCAACCTCACCCTTTGCATGGGGAATGGGCTCATGTGCACAGATTTGACAGCTACATGATTGGAAGAGATTTTCCTTTCCTTTTGAATAACCGCATTTTGTGCTGCAAGCACACTCCTGCATGCAACTCAAGAGGCTGCTTATTTCCCCCTAGAGATACCAGAACTCTCACCAGGTTTTGAGACTTCTGTAAAAATGATATTTCCTGAAAGCTACTTACGGTGGCAGGAGTGTGAGAAGAGGGCCACCTGAGAGCACTGGGCTATGCCAGCCGGGCGCTGTGCACACACTGAGGCTGCACATCCCAATGCCGGCCTTCCTTCCTGGCTGTTGATCACCCTCCTAACTTTGTTTTGTATTGGTTATTCTTGTTTGAAATGAATTAAGAATATAATTCAGCCAAATTCTTTTCCCGCATTAAGCTACAATTGGTAATATACACATATATCTGCTAAAGACTAGAGGCCTCTTGAATTAAAACACTGACTTTCACTCAGCTTGAGCTCCGTAGCACAACAAAAATCCTGGTACCTATTAAGTACTCGACATATCCTTCCTTTTTTGAGGTTTATTTTTATGCTGATTGTATAGGTGCTTTGCTGCATGTATGTCTTTGTGTTTATGCAGTGCCTGTGGAGGTCAGAAGATGGTGTCAGATCTCTTGGGACTAGCTGTGATTACAGAGAGTTATAAGCCACCATGTGGGTGCTGGGAATTGAGCCCAGGCCCTCAGGAAGAGCAGTCTGTTCTCTTAACTGCTGAGCCATCTTTCAAGCCCTGGATATATACTTCTGGAATGGATGAATACTAGCTAATGGGATTGATCTGCCCACACTTACATGTTTTTATAGTTATTTCACTCACTTCTCTCCTCAGAAAAAAACATCTTGTTGATGTGTTTCTACCATTAAAGAAAGAGTCATCTAAAATAAATCAAAATAGAACGGAGCTGGGGTATAGTGGCACACACCTTTATCCCAGCATTTGAGAGGTAAAGGCGGTGGATCTCTGTGAGTTTGAGGCCAGCCTGGTTTACTTAGTGAGTTTCAGGACAGCCAGAGTTGCATAGTATGATCCTGTCTGAAAAACAAACAAATAAACAAAAGACCAAAACCAGAAGAAGAAGAAGAGGAAGAAGAGGAAGAAGAGGAAGAAGAGGAAGAAGAAGAAGAAGAAGAAGAAGGAGGAGGAGGAGGAGGAGGAGGAGGAGGAGGAGGAGGAGGAGGAGGAGGAGGAGGAAAAATAAGTTCAGGATTATGAATTACCCAGACTTTCTGAAAATGAGATTTTCAAGGAAGTTATTATGTTTTGTGTTTTGGTGGAAGAAGGAGAAAAAGAAGTAAAACATGAAAAGAGTAGAAAGACAATGAGGACAATGAACTTGGGCTACCTCGACTCTGTGTTATTGTCCACGACCTGGACAACTGGGCTCTTTGAGCCTGTGACACTGTGATACACCTCTCGTCATTGCTGTGTATGGTGCGTGTGTAACTTATCTGGGAAAATTAATATCACTGGGTGTTGGGGGTTTGCCAGACCGTATTTTCCTTCTGCCACAATGGAAACAATGTTTTTTAAGTGAGGAGACAGCTTCAATTATAACACTGACAACAAAAATTTCACTTTAATATTTTTTCTTCTATTAGGGTTTTCCCTCTATTTTAGATTCTTCTTTTTGTACCATATCTATGGAAAAAGAATAGATGAATTCATTACTATGTGAAATAAACTTATTTTTCTGTTAGAGAAACCAAAAATGTTTGTAGAAGGCTTTCTTTGTGGATCTATAACTCCCTTCACTGACATGAAATTAATCTCAAAATAATTCTCTGGAAAATGTGTGATTTCCAGACAGTGTATATATACATGAGTTCTATTCCCCCTCCCTGAACTTATGTGTATATATGCACACACACACACACACACACACACACACACACACACACACGCCCTCTGGAATACCTCTGAGTGGTTTCTCAGGAAAGCTTTGTTAGTGACATGCCATGCCTGGCATCAGGAGGGAGTTTGCTCTCTGACCTGTATCTTGACATTATGGAAACTGATAAAAGGTAACTTCCAGGAGCCAGAGCCTGAGGCAGGGAAGGGCTTCATGACCTACCATGTAGCTGGCTAAATCTTCACAGGGCAGCTGCATTCTAGAGGAGAGAAAGTAGTCTCTGAAAGTCCTTCCAGTTTCCAGCACTCAAAGCCACAGACAAGTCTCTGGTATTGCAACGCTTTGATCTTCACCCAGAAGTGACTTTTCCCCAAGTGTCTCACTTGCCTTTTCCGCACGTAACACTCTCTTCCACAGTGGGCTTCTATGCAAGAGGGACTTTGAAATGCTCTTCAACTTGAACATGGCTACCCTATGAAGGTTTGACCATTCATAAAGGCACAGCTAGGAAGGAGATAGCTCAGTGGGCAGAGAACTTGTCGGGCAAATGTAAGGATCCAAGTTTAAACTCCAGTGTCTACAGAAGAAAACAGAAGACATGGGGCACATTTGCAATCTCAGTACTGGGGACACAGAGAAGGGCAGATCAGCAAGAGCCACGTCCCAGTAAGAGACCCTGTCTCAAAAAATAAAGCTGATAGCTCTTGAGGAATGACAGGCAAGGTTGACTTTGGTCTTAGAATACACGTTTGAACACCTTTGTATCTCTACTCCCTCTGAGAGAGAGAGAGAGAGAGAGAGAGAGAGAGAGAGAGAGAGAGAGAGAGACTGAGAGTTGTACTGTTCAGATGCCTAACAAGAACATACTGAAAAGATGACCAAGGGAGTACCTAGGAATAAGAACAAAATGTCCTTGAAAACCTATTATGGTATGCTGTCTCTTGAGAGGACATTTATGGTCACAGTCCCCACAGCCACAGAGCAGGGATGCAGTGCTTTCGGGGTGGAAGATTTTAAAAGGCTGTGGCAGACATTTAACCATCTCTACCGCGGGATGAAAGTCCCAGGAAAGTACCTAGAGAGTCACTTTGAAGCACTTCAGACAGTTAGTAACAGATATTAAACTTAAGTGGAACATGGATCTGGGAGGAGTTTTAGGGAGGAGTTGGGGGGCTAGGATATTACCAAAATGTATTACATGCATGGCCAAAATTCTCAAATAATCAGTAAAAATATTGTATTTAAAAAAAATAAAGTGAATTTAAAATTACTAGTCACATGCTCACAATCCTTATAGACTTTTCTGCAGTATTGTTCATTTCCTGGGTCATGCCCTCTTGTCAAATTTCTCACCTGGAAAATGAGAGAAGGCCTCAAGAAAAATGGAGAGAGACTGTTCTACCTCAGGGCTGCAGGCTTCTCTGGCATTTGGTGTTGGTTGCTGCAGGCTTCTCTGGCATTTGGTGTTGGTTGCTGCAGGCTCGACCTGACCTGGACGCATCCTCTCAGCACCTTCCACAGCTCCCTTAGTGTGGAAGCGAGGAGTGTCATCTTACAAGCTCCCCAGGTTGAGATTTGTGTGGGAAAACGGCACTTGCATTCAGGGTTTGTGGTTCCAGCTGAAAACAACCCTTCTGCCTTTCCTGTGCCTCTCTAAGACAGCTCAGAGGAAGCCCTGAAAACAGGGCTTGAAAATCTACTCTCCTGGGTGGGAGGGGGCGCCGTGAAGACTTGATTGATGGGACTCTGACTTTGCAGGTGTTCTGAAGGCTCCATGTTTGCACTGATTTGCCCATTGCCACCTCCCCCTGTTAAATTTCATTGGAGAATGTAGCAAAGGCTTATAGATAGAATGAGAGGTGCTGCCAGGAGGCTCAGGGCTGCCAAGATTGTTGAAGTGCTTTTTAACTCTCTCGCTCTCTCTGTGTGTTACTCTCTCTGTGATATATATGTATGTATGTATGTATGTATGTATGTATATATGTATCTAACACGATGTCCTGAAAGAAACATGTTATGTCACCAGGATTGCTCAGATTGCTTGAACTCCGATGCCCCATTTTATACCCTGGCTGTTGAGGTGCTGTGAGAAATGTTAAATTAGAACAGATCGACATTTTGGCTTTGTTTCTGGCCTTCAAAAGAATTATTTTAGAGAGAATGTCTCCTGTTGGGTGACCTTTTACTTGGGGTACTGCTACAGGCTTTTAGAAAGAACATTTGTTTTTGTTTTAATATATAGTTTAAAGATGACACAATACATCAATGGTCTCTCTTTGCATCCCCCCCTTTTTTTCTTTTTCATGGACTAACATTCCTGTTGAGAAAAGCTGAAGCAATGAGGGAATAATTCCAGGCAAACTAGGATCTAGATCAAGGCATCCCTATAAGCTTCTTTTCCAGCTTTAGGGCACTCGAGTGCTATTTCAAGTGAATTTACGGGGTGTGTGTGTGTGTGTGTGTGTGTGTGTGTGTGTGTGTGATTTGTTTGTTGTTGTTAAAAGAATAATTTTCCCTGTTGTGCATATTTTATGATGTGCATTAATGCAGCATTACATGTATTCAATTCATAACTAAGTATATAAATAAAGGCACATAAGCTCAGTTTGGTGTTGCACAATTTCAAAAATTCCTTTCAGGGGCATGGAGTCAAGGAGTGAGGCAATTACTGTTACATTGAGGGGAATTTGGGCCCCAGGGGGTGTTTCTGAAGTGTCCTGTGCCCATCTCCAGCCATCCTAGATCACAGCTCAAGTAGCTACATATCCACTGAAGGACACTGATGGGGCTCCTTGAAGGTGGAGGCTCTCCCATTCCCTGATGGCACTCTCTTCCCTGCTGCCTGAAAGGAAGTTCATCTCCTCTGATGAGAACCACAGCTCAGGGGTCAAGAGAATGGTGCTCCAGAGACTCTGTATTCTGCTGCTTAGTTGGGTCCCTTTGAGCAAGCTCTTTAACCTCTGTTCCTCAGTTTTTCTGATATAAAATGGGTCTAGAGAAAGCATCTCCCGAATTGGGCTGCTGTGGCAGCAAACGAGCTAATATAACAAGACAGACATTAAATTTCTGGACCTGTGACCCAAATCCCTGACTAGAGGCAGAAAAGATGCGTTAACAGTAAAAGGCTAGATGAACCGAAAAGCCAACGCTTGAGGTACTTCTGGCCTCATTGACCTGCACTGCCTTGTGGATCTCCAGACAGCCTTGTCTCTACACATGCAACAGCACACTTTACACAGTGGGCACCATCAAACCAAGCTTCACCATCAGGCACTTCCTGAAACACCACAGCTCAGATCTGAGACCACTGTGTGTTATGAACAAATCTGTACAAAACAGTTCCAGAGTGTTGCTCTCTCCTACAGCTATTCTGCTTAATAGACAACAGAGATTATTTTTTTTGAGATTTTTACTTAGTTTTATGTCTAGTTTTTTTTTTTTTCTGCCTGAATGTATGTCTGGGCATCACTGTGTGTAGTGATGAAGGATGTCAGAAGAGGGTGTTGGATTCCCTGGAACTGGAATTGCAGATGGTTGTAAGCCACCACGTGGGTGCTGGGACTTGAACCTAGGTCCACTGAAAGAGCAGTCAATGTTCTTAACTGCTGAGCAATCTATCCAGCCTTAGCAACAGAGGGTTTTTTGTTTTGTTTTGTATTTTCCCACTATCGTCTCATAGAATCAAAGTATCAAACTAGTATATTTTTGGATTACATTGGTTGCCTATTCATCTCAATACATGAGTTGTGTTTCTCATATATATATATATATATATATATATATATATATATATATATATATAAAACAGAGTTGTTTTAAAACACATTTCTTTATAATTTTTCATTAGCAAACGTTAATTTTGTATGCCTATTATATACCTGTTGTGATGGTTAATATTCATTGTCAACTTGATTGGAGTTAGAATCACCATGGGAGCACAACTTTGGGTGTGTCCATGAAGATGCTTCCAGAAAGCTAAACGGAAAAGAGAAGCTTCGCTGGAATGTGGGTGGCGCTGCCAGCTAGGGCCCGGGAGTGAGCAAGAAGCAGAAAGCGCTGGCCAATCAGTTCATGTCAGACACAGTTCCTGTTCCTATTACAATGGAACCCACTTGGATACTGAGCTGCCATGGGCTACATCTGTGCAGGGTTCTTAGGTTATCTCCATGCATAGTCCTTGGTTGGAGTATCAGTCTCAAGAAAGACCCCTGTGTTCAGATTTTTTTGATTCTGTTGCTCTCCTTGTGGAGTTCCTGTCCTCTCCAGATCTTGCTGTTTCCCACTTCTTTCCTAAGATTCCCTGCACTCTGCCCAAAGGTTGCCCATAAGTCTCAGCATCTGCATTGATAGTCTGCAGGGCAGAGCCTTTCAGAGGTCCTCTGTGTCAGGCTCCTGACTTGTTCCCTCTTTTCTCCTTCTTCTCATGTCCATCCTCTTTGCCTTCCCCTGAGGGGGAAGCAGCATTACCAGGCCACAGAAGAAGACAATGCAGCCACTCCTGATGAGACCTAATTTACTAGGATCAGAAGGAAGGAAAAGAAGACCTCCCTTATCAGTGGACTTGGGAAGAGGCATGCATGCAGAGGGTGGAGGAAGGGAGGGATTGGGACGGGAGGAGGGAGGGAACCACAGGGGGGATACAAAGTGAATAAAGTGTAATTAATAAAGGAAAAAAAAAGAAGCAGAAAGCGAGCACTGTCGCCCTTTGCTTCTTGGTTGTGGACTCTGTGACCAGCCACATCATGCCCCCGCTGCCGTAACCTCGTCATCAGCGAGGACTGTTTTCTCTAACTGGGAGCCAAGACAAACTCTTCCTTAAGTTGCTTTTCTCAGTTGGTTATGGAAACAAGTAACAAACAGTGCACCTATTCACCTGGGGCTGTGTAAAATATCTCTCAGGCAAAAGGGAGTTCTGAGCAGAAAAACATTAAGAAGCTTTGACCTAGAAGGGTTAGGGGTTAGCGCTACTCTCATGTGGGACCTCTCTGGGCTGTGAGCCTATCAGCTGCCACCTTCTGCCTAATTTGCATCTTCTTTTTATTTAAAATTTTTTTAATATTAATCATAGGTTATTTACTTTGAATCCCAGCTGTAGCCCCCTCCCTCATTCCCTCCCAGCCTCATCTCCCTCCCTCATCTCCTCCCTGCCCCTTTCCAAGTCCACTGCTAGAGAAGGTCCTCCTCTCCTTCCATCTGACTCTAGATTATCAGGTATCTCCAGGACTGGCTGCCATGTCCTCCTCTGTGGCCTGGCAAGACTGTTCCTCCCTGGAGGTGGGAGGGCGTAAAGAAGCCAGTCGTTGAATTCATGTCAGAAACAGTCCCTGTTCCCCTTACTAGGGAAACCCACTTGGTTACTGAGCTACCATGGGCTACATCCAAGCAGGGGTTCTAGGTTATATCCATACATGGTCCTTGGTTGGAAAAACAGTCTCATAGAGGGGCCCCGTGCCCAGATATATTTGGTCCTTGTGGAACTCCTGTCCTCTCCAGGTCATACTAACTCCCCCTTCTTTCATATGATTCTCTGTACTCTGCCCAAGTTTTGGTTCTGAGTCTCAGGATCTGCTTTGATACATTGCTGGGTAGAGTATTTCAGAGGCCCTCTGTGGTAGGCTCCTGTCCTGTTTCCTGTTTCCTCCTACTTCCCCTGTCCATCCCATTTGTCTTTCTAAGTGAGGATTTATCGTCTTACTCTGGGTCCTCTTTCTTGTTTATCTTCTTAGGTGCACATATTTTAGTATGTTTATCCTATCTTATAGGTCTACATAAGTGAGTATATAAACCGTGTGTGTCTTTCTGCTCCTGGGGTCTAACTTGCATCTTCTACTGTCAGCTCCAAGACAGATGAACACTTTTCTCAGTCTCTGCCCATTCTAGAGAGTCAGTGTATCCTAGCTGAGCCTCTGCCCCAGAACATCTTATCCCACTGCAATGAGCTGCTCCAGCTGATGGCTAATGTTTCATTATATAATTTCTTTTCTTGCAACACTTATAATTACCCACTGGAATCAGTGGACAGTCGATCCTGAAGCTGGAAACCTTTGGGATCCTAAGTTATATTTCTGTGTGCAAGTGGGATGTGCCTTAGAAGCTCTTTGCAAATGCTGCACTTGTGTTTGCTTTTCATTAGCAAAGCTAACACTGATCCAGCGTAGCGATCAAAATAAAACTGAGTAGATTAGACAGGTCAGATGTTGACCCTGACTTTCGTTAGGCATTTTTAAGCTGCTGCTAACATCTGTGGGATGTGTTTATTAAGTACTCATGCTCTCCCCCGCCCGCTGCATGCTCTTTGTTATGTTTCAGCTCAGCAATTATTGTGACTTCTCAGAAAAGAGACATTTGGGACACCAGGAAAATGGAGCAATAAAGGTGCCTTTTGAGCACCTGGGACGGTTTTATGAAAGAGTTGTATGTGTAGGTTGTGCTAAGTCTTGACTTTAATATTTGATGAATATCACAGATTTAGAGTCATTCTGTAACTTTAAAAACACAGCATCAAAGCCAAGCATAGAAGAGAAGTACCTTTGCATTTCATTTCTTGAAGACACAAACTGATCTTAAGTGGGGTGCTTGTCTAGTGTTCTGTAGTTTAGGTCGTGGATTTAATGCTGCAGGGAAGAAACTCAACGCTATATCAGGGAGGCCAACTAAAAATTCTACAGGAATACTTTGTACCAATTGCATTTTGTTTTCAAGGTGGTATCATATTTTATTTGATTTTTGTTTGTTTCCTATTTTTTTCAGGGAGACCACCTTAAAAACAGGTTATATCCAGAATAAGAAATGGAATTTAAAAGATGATTTTGGAAAATGATCCATTTATCAAGTATTTATCAAACACAGCCTTTTTGTGAGGTACTATGCTGAGGATTGTGAACGAGATGAAAAAAATGTCAGTTTGGTTGTAGAGAGGAAATTTACAGTCCCATAGTGCGATAGCTGTCATGGAAGGGCGCACATGTCAAAAGCAGGAGGGCTGACCAAGCTTATTTCAGAGACCCAGAAAAGCCAATCCTTAACCTCATGACTATGGGCAGGGCTACAAAGAGCTGATGAGTGACCACAAGTTCCGGAAACAGAACAGATAAGGCTCCCATTCAAGTACCCGCTAGGTCCAGCCCTGCTTAGCTTTTGATATCCAGAAGAGGTGCCAGAAGGAAGAGGCAGGTACAACCTCCTAATTAGTTGCAAACTGCTAACAAATTAGACTCTTTAACTAGAAGACAAATTAGCCAGGCTGCACTCTTTTCTAGGGAAAGTAAACTCTTTCTTTCCACAGACCCTTCTATCACTTCTTCACAGCAAAACTTTTATTTATTTGTTTTATGTCTTTGAACACCTTTTCACAGAAATAGGAATACTGTTCCCACTTTCCAAGACAGGGTTGATATGAGTGGGAAGAATCTGGCTTGCTACATATGTCAGTATCTTCTTTCCTCAGTCCACTGCAGCTGAAGGCTAGAGACCAGGTGGTTTTAACTAACGCTTCAGCTGTGGGTTAAAATCCTTTATGGGGCCTTGCCCTGTTGACTGTGGAGATGGTTGTTGGGGTTGTTCTGATGCTGACCCTCAAGATCTGGTTACACCTATCCTTGTTTTGCAAACCTGCTAAGACGTTATACCTGATTGGTCGATCAAAGCCCTATAACTGGGCAGGGCAGAATAGGGCAGATGTGGCTAAGATTCCCAGGAGAATCACAGGACACAGATGAATGGGAAGACAGGAGGAAGGAGGATGCCGGGATGGGTTAGGCAGAGAGGGAACCACATGGGCAAGGAGGAAGGACTATTAGGATGGCGTGGATGGAGAAAACGCCCAGATGAAGAATAAAAGCAAGTATTTATAAGATTATGGCTGGAATATGGTTAGGGAGGATGGCATTGGATGGGGGCTGGGAGGTGGATGGTGAGGTTATTGAGACAGTGTGGGTGAAATATTTGCCCTACCCAAGGTAAATAAGGCAATTATAAAATCTAACAGGTGCCTGTGTCTTATTATCTGTGACGTCGGGTTATATAATACCACCATGATAATCTTAAGGAAAATAATAAATATTACAGCCCAACACCCGGTTTTATTTAGTACAACAGATGGTTAAAAAAATATGGGCAACAATAAAAGGTTTCTGAACATTCAAATACCAACCTTTAACCCAAAGTCAAGCATTTAATGAATGCGATGTGCTTGCCCTACTGTGCTGCACAGCCTCTCCTGGCCTTGATTCTGATCACAGGACATGCACAGGCCATTCTGTGTATCCCCTGAAGCCTCCGGAGGCAAACGAACACTGCCGCTGCATCTCCGCTCAGGTTAGAGACTGTTTCGTGATACGAATTGCAGCGTGTTTGCGTTACACATAAAGTTCTCTGCTCTGGCAGGAACAATGATCAAACTGCAAACAACAAGAGTTTAAGGACAGTATCTTCAAGACAAGAGAATCCTTCCATCTCAGTACACAGGTTTGCTTTCATTTTCAATAAATGCTGAAGTTATATTTATGCAAAATAACTGCTTTAATTTATGATTTTTAACAATAAAATCAATAAAAGGCAAGGTTCCTGTTTAATTTTACTCCCAGATAATTGCAAAGCGTTATTTTGGTGGGTTTGTGAGGGTGTGTCTGGAGAAGATTTGCATAGCAGCAGATTGGAGTGCCTGGGGGGGAGGGCCCATAACATCTCACCCCTAGTTTAGCTAAGGACAATTAATGGATCCTGGGGGAGGGACAGTCAGTTTTTTTTTTGGGGGGGGAGGGAGTGTGGCCCTTGATAGGCTGCCCAGGTCTTGGCAGATGGGCCTACCCACATTCACATACTGGAAGTACTGAGTGGGTATAGTGTGCTTAAAATCAAGAGTATAGGGCATTAGCAGGGCAAAGTGGTGTGGGGGTGTTTTGGGAGAGGTTTAAAAGGAGGATGTAGGGGTGGACTTGATCAAGACTTATTATATACATGTATAAAATTCTCAAATAAGAATAATAAAACAGTCCATCTCACCACCTTCGACTGGTAAGGACAAACCAACCCAGTAAGAACCCAGATGGAGTAAAAAAAAAAAAAAAAGGTGAGGAAGCATGAGTTTGCTGTCTCTTGTTGAACTGGGCTGTCCTTCTCATGCCCCAAATACCCTTCCACTCGCACTAGTTTTCAGGCCTTGGGCCTCTCACTGGGGTTTATATATCTCTGGCTCTTCTAGTTCTCAAGTCTCCAAGATCTGGACTTAATTATACCACAGGCTTTTTCAGTCCTCCATCTTGCAGATGGCAGAAGATCATGTGACTGATTGGTTGGTATGAAAGCCCAAGTTCAAATCTCTAGCACTCACATAAAAAAGCCAACCCCGCTTTGTATGCCTTTTAACCCCAACATTGGGGGCCAGAGACAGATGGATCCTCGGAGCTCACTGGCCAGCCAGCTGAGCCAAAACCATGTGCTTCCATTTTGTTGAGAGATCCTCCTGCAAAGCAATAAGGTGGAGAACAAGGAAGTAAGATACTCAAGTCTTGCTCTGTCTCCACATGTGGACTTGCACAGGTGTGCACACACCACACACACACACACACACACACACACACACACACACACACACACACGCACGGTTATAAACATTATTGGTTTGTATTGTTCTGTTTATCTGAAGAATTCTGACTGATAATCACTCATGCCCTCAAGAGTCCTTTAAAATAATTGGGAAGAGAAATCCAAGATTAATGAAGTGAGTATGTACAAGACTGTTCATTAGTAAGTGCTATATGCCTTTATACATAGCATAGGTCGCTCAAGGCTGGAGAAGTCTTAACAGACATCTTGAGAAAGGAGACAATGGGAGCTTGGGTTACTTTTGAGTAGGCAGAGGACATGAGAACAGTCCACATAGGGAAAACAGTGGGATGATCCAGGCTGCAAATGAACAGTGGTCGACCAGAACTATGAGAAGGCTGACTGAGCTGGGATGGAGTAGGCTTGTGAACAACAAACTACAATCAGCTAGGGACACATAACTGGAGCAGAGGACACATCTTGGCAAGCAGCCAGGGGCAAGGCTAAGTGTCTTAGTTACTTTTTTTGGTGTTGTGATAAAATATCCTGACTAAAGTATCTTAGGAGGAAAAAGGTTTAGCTTGCTTCATAGTCCAAGGCCATAGTCCGTTCTGGTGGGGAAGACACAGAAGCAGGACCTTCAGACAGCAGGACACAGTGCAACTGAGGGCCAGGAAGCAGAGTGATGCTTCCTGTGCTCAACTGCTTGCTCTTTTTTTCATGAAGTCCAGGATCTCAGCTCAGGGAATGGTGCCTCCCACAGTGGGTGGGTCTTCTCTCCTCAATTAACCTAATGAAACTAATGTCCCACAAGGGTGCTCAGGGTCCACCTCACTGGTGATTTTAGATTTTATCAAGTTGGCAGTAGAGATTAACCATCACAGACAGATACGGAAAGTGGCTGCAATGATGGAGAACATTGACTGTTCAGGCAGGAAGAAACAGAGAGTCACAGGCTTTGCTTCCCAGACTTACAGAAGCTTTTCACGTCCTTTTGCCCTCATCAGGAGCACATTATGGTTTTCACAGACCCTAGCATGTTCCCTAGAAAGTTATGCGAAGTTTTATATCAAGGGCAATATATTAATATTACAGATAAAAATATTATTAACAGTATCTGTAATATTAATATTGCACATAAAAATAGCATTTGAATCTCCAAAATCATTGTTTTCTTCTAATTCTTGAAGATGCATTAGCACAGTTTTGTGGGCCTATAAAGGCTGGGTAGCTACTGTGTCCCTCGGACCTGATGCTAAGCTGACCCTGGTCCCTATCTGCACTGGGGAAAGGTAGAGCCTTAGAACCTGTCTCTTCCTCTAAAAGGCTACACTTCTCTTTCCAGATGTCCCGTTCTGCACAGTGTGGGCATTCTGGCATTGCTAACATATCGTTCGTTATTCGACCTGAAAGCAATACCAGGAGAAAATAGTTGCCTAAATAGGGAAGATCATATAGTTAGAGGTTTTTAGGACAGTAAGTGAGAATCATCTGACTTCAAACGTATTTTAGGGAAAATATTTCACTTTTTATAAAAGAAAAATACATTTTATTTGAAAATGCACACACACATGTTCTTGATAAAAAGGAAATCCAAATCATATGAAATGATGAAAAGATTTTGAACAAATCTCCCAAGTTATGTTTATAGGAAAAGAGCAAGCCATGTTTCATAAGCAAATGGAAGAGAGTACGTGAAGTGGAGGTAACGGCTTTGTGAACTTAGCGAAGGGTTAAACACAGCGCCACTCCCTCTTCTCCCGTTCAGATGATTTCAACACTGTCGGTGCACACCCATCCTAACCTGTGATTTAAAGCAATTCCCTTTTTACTTTTTCATCTTCTTCATTTCCTTCTTCTGTTGACAACAGTTGGCTTTGAGAGGAGGTGAGAGCTGTGACTTTATTCTATGATACTTTATTTACATTTCCAGAAATCATCTGAGTGTGGCGTCAGCTCCAGTGGATACTGTCACATTTGTAGGTAAAGGATCTCAGTGGTTCCATAAGGCTTAAAACATGTAACAGAGGTCCTTATTTTGCCTCTCCAAGTCTCCACTCCTCCAAAGTTCAAAGACCAGAGAAGCTGGAGTTTTCTTATCTAAGGGCTAAGAAGAAAGGCATTCCAGGACCAGGCAGAGAGAATGAACTTGCCTTTTCTTGACCCTCTGGCTCTGCCAGAGTCCTGAGATAACTCATGCCTTCCCACTCACAGGGACGTTTTTCCTCATAATTCACAGACTCGGTGCCACTCACTGGACACTTTCTGGAGATAGGTTCCACTAGTCTGGAGATCCTTTAGTCTTGATGAGACCTAACTTTTTTTTTTTTTTTCATTTTGGTCTCTGTCATGTCAGAGACTCATATCAAATGATAACAGCGTTTGAGGTGTCTTAACCTGCAGCTTGCTCAGGCTTTCCTAACAGGGAGAATGCACTTGTGCACACACTCTTTCTGTCCTCCTCTCCAGGGCTGATAATATTTTCCTCAGGAGTTCTCCAGTCTTCCTCTCAGATGACTTGCAGCCAGTGTTCTGGAGGCCCGAATGAAGATGTTGTCTTCACTTCCATGATGTCATGCCGTATTCCCACCATTCTGAGTTACTCAGCTCTTCTCATTTCTCAGCCTTCATGGAGGACAAAACCACCAAATCAATTTGCCTGCACCTCCCTCAGCTAACAGGGACAGCTTTCCTTTGTCTACCAAGCATGGTATTCCTGTTTGTGCTCGCTGGTTCTCTTCAGTGTTGTTCTCTCGTATCTCCTTTGTTCAGGGCAACTTGAATCTTAAATTAAAAAATCCTTTTCTAGTCATTTTAGGAGGAGCAAAAAAAGAGTAGGAGTGATCGTGCACACCACAACGGGGACCTCTATGAGCTTAGTGAATGGTATAGCTCATCAGATAAAGATCATCAAAGAGTGTAAGTGGGCAACTTACACAAATCAAAGCTGAAGCGATTTGAAATGTTAAGTATACTGAACAGAGTTCAGTTTTACAGTCGTCTGATATTTTAAGACAAAGGTAAAAAAGCCATTCCTTTCTTCACTTGGGGATTGAAGGATGGTGCTCAGAGATTTTAAGAATTCATTTTAGTTACCTTTCAAAAGTCATTCATAATCTTGTGTAGCAGTAAACGTGTGTGGGGTAAACTGTCATTATTCTGATACCATCTTATTTGCTCTTCTACTCTACCATCTTTAGGGGTAGCCAGCGCAGCAGAGAGTTTTAAAATAAGAAGAACAAGGCAGGGAAGATTATGTACATCACCACAAGAATGTGAATGTTTCTTTATATTGCATATACATATATAAAGAGCTCAAATGGACTTACCCTATTATCATATAATGGGTTAATAATACATCTATTAGACAGTACATAATAATAAATAAAAAGCCCAGTGCCGTGGATGGGTTACCTGTTTTGAGGTTGTTGGCTAGTGAGGTCCCATAGACCCCCTAACCCTTACAGGTTATTCCCAATGCTTTTGATTCCCCTCAGAACTAAACAACAAGACCCCACTATTGAAGACATAACATTTGAGTTACAGAAATGGTGAAATCAAGCTAGTACTCATCAGGGGGCCTTATTTCTACTGGTTAGGTTTCATAGTGTTGGAAAGCGCCATGCATACTACCAGAGCAGAAAAACTATCATCATTCTCACCTAGTTGTGAATCCTAAAACTATAGTAACAAACAGTCTGGAAAGACATTTCCATTAGAATGCCGGTGGCATGAATGCCGTGGTAGTAACCAACCTTTTTTTTTTTTTTTTTTTTTGATTGAAGTTCTGCTCTATAAATTGAAATCCATACTGGACACTGTTATTGTTCCAAGAACCTATGGTTAGGTCATCAGCACTAAGGGAGAACGTACCGTTAATGGGCATAGAATAAAATCACTTTTCATGGTTTATTGTTATACCCATAGATTAGTGCATCTCTCAGCTCTCATCAGAGAAGCTTCTTTCTACAGCTGGTAGAATTAGCACAGTTATCTGCCACTGGTCAATCTCTGTACCACCAGTACAGAGATTAATGCTCAGCCCTAAGTGGGACTTTTATGCTATATCTTTTCCACTAAAGCTCAGGGATTATTGTGGAAATGGGGACAGAAAGACTACAGGAGCCAGACAGTGGATTACGACAAGAAACTAGTGTTTTCCAGACACAGCAGTGCAGGTGAACATGTGAAATAATAATAATAATAATAAAAAAAACTGTGACAGCAATCATAAAATCTGCACAAACTCAAGCCAGATAAAATCTCATCAAGGAGAGGGAAGGTAAACCCAAAGTTCTACCACTAGCTAAGAAGCCATTGATAACTGACAGCTGACGGAAGAAGGACAGCCAGTTTTCAAAGACGTAGCCCGAGAAAGCAATCCTCCTCCAAACAGTAAAGGGCACACGTGTGTGGGAATATGCACAGGATAAGCTATACTCGATATGTTAAAAAAAAAAAAGACATGAGATTGGGTGGGTAGGGGAGAGAGGATGGATCTTCGGGAGTCGATAAATATTGCACGAAGGTATCAAAGAACTAATTTAAAAATAAGAAAAAATGTGAACACGATTTGATCTATCTATTTTTCACCTATCTATCTATCTATCTATCTATCTATCTATCTATCTATCTATCTATCTATCATCTACCCATCTATCATCTACCCATCTATCATCTACCCATCTATCATCTACTTAAATATATTAAAATATCTGTCTATCCATCCATTAATCTACCATCTTTCTCTTGTAAATGTGAGCGTGTGTGCATGTGTGTGTGTGCGTGCAGTGTATCAAGGCACACACGTGAAAGCCAGAGGACAGGTTGTGAGAATCAGTTCTGGACTCCCACAGGGAGAGTCCCTGGGATGAAGCCACATCAGCTCTGGACTCCCACAGTGAGGGTCCCTGGGATGAAGTCAGGTCAGCTTCTTGAAAAGCACCCTTATTTACCTATTGAGCCATCTTGCTGGCCCCAGTTTTGTGAATTCTCTTACTCTTGTCTAGAGCATAAACATTTTATGTATGTCATAATTTTTGCATTATCGGTTGGCTACAGGAAAGGAAGTACCTGCTGTGATCAAAGCCCTGCTGTGCAGAGGGAGAGAAAGAGTTTGCCCTGGGCTCAGAGAATGACTGAAATCCTTTTCACAACAACTGGGCAACAGGCAAGGAGACAGCAGACCACACTTCCGCCTCCGTATAAAAATGGGTGCAGGGACATATTTTGATTGCATCTGTGTTTTGTTTGGATTGGGGATTTCAGTCATCCGAAACTCATTCCATGTACAGCCCTGTGTCTAGACTAGCACAGACATTGTGGTTCCTCGGAGGCCACAAATTGGTAATTCACAGCACGAGCTTCGTCAATAAGGAAACTCACAGGGCACGGCCTGTATTTACTCTGCAAATCACCTCCGCTGTTACAAAGCAGCCTGAAGTGGTATCTAGTGTCAGAAGAATTTATCTGGTTAGACTCTTGTTCCTTGTTCCATTCCTCTCCTCACACATTTGGAAAGAGATGTCCTTTCTACCATTAACCCAAAGTCATGAAGATGGTGTGTGTCGGTACCCGTAACAACACAAAGACATCTCTTGTTATCAGAGACTTAGTTTAGAAATCTGAGATGAAGACACAGCTTTCTCTGCACACACACACTCTCTCTCTCTGTCTCGCACACACACACACACACACACACACACACACACACACACACACTCTGTATGTGTTAGTCTTCTTCCCTCTCTCCCCACCTCCCCCCATCCTACCCTCCCTCTCTGAATTTTCTTACTTAACCATATACAAAGAGCACCAAAGAAGGAGCAGTTTTCTAGAATTTCTGGGGCTTGTTAATATGTGATAGAAAAAAAAATGAGAAGACGAGTTGGGGAGGTGGCTCAGTCACTGAAGTGCTTGCCTTAGAAATGTGAGGACCTGAGTTTGGGTTCTCACCTTCCACATTAAATGTTGGGCGTCAAGATGGGAAGTGGGTTCCTAGAAGCACACGTGTCAGTTAGCCTGGTCTTTGTGGTGAAATTCTAGGTCAGTGAGAGGCCCCATCTCAAACAAAAGATAGAATGTACCTTAGCACTCATGTCCAAGGTTGTCTTCTGACTTTCACATGCACTCAGATTCCCTGCTCCCACAGGGAACATACACACAAATACACACACACACACACACACACACACGGAAAAACAAAGAGAGAAAAATGGATGGACATATTATCTAATATTCACAGAACTCATAAATTCATCATTATATGTTAGCCCATCAGGAACAATATTCATTTAAGGACACTTGCAGCCTTGAGAGAACAGTACATGCAAATGGGAGTGGTGGCATGTGCCACCATTTTCCCCAACCACATTCAAGAGTCTCTTCAGCCTTTGGTAAAGGAAGAACTGTGGTCTTGATTATTAAATGCCACTCCAGTGTCAAACTTAGGGCACATGCTCTTACTTGTCATCCTAATTTGGGCACCCAAAAGTGCAGAAATGCACCCAAGTTCTTAAATCAAAAGGAACATGAAACCTCTGTTTCTTTGAAACTGTTCTCTGTCCTTAAAGGGCATGATGGCGCAGGGGGCAGGGAAACTCTCCAGGGATAAGGAGCACTCAGTACACAGCGAGCTTCCTCCTCTCCTGAGTTCTCTGTCTGAAAGCTTGGGTCTGCCCCAGTGAGTGTGTTACACAGGAAACAAACCCCAGGCTAGTGGGTGGATGTGGGGGGGCGGGGGGGGGCGAGATGACAGGCTTGGTGTCAGGACTCAGGATTGCAGTTCTCCCCTACACTCTTTGATAATGCAGTTACCCTCTAGAAGCCCTGTTGTTTTACTTTCAAAATAGAAGCAATCAGATCCATCTCTTGGAATTGCTGTGAGGATTAAATAAAGGCACGTGAACACAGTTACATGACTGACATCAAAAGAGGTGTTCAACAAGATGTCAGATGAATATAGAAGAATGTAATATCCTTTTCAACCACTTTGATACTTTGATTTGTGACAAAAAGAGCTTTGTGACCTCTGAGTGGTTTTGAGTAATTAAAGAAGTGTTGAAGTGCCCAATGACATTTGAATGCTAGGGCAAACGATGAAAGTGTGCTTAACGGTAAATTCATTATAGTCGTATGAATAAAGCAATCTGAAATAGTCAGCCTGGCGCAGTGGTACACACCTGTAATCCCACACTTGGTGAGGCAGAGGCCATAGAAGGTGACATTTGTGCTAAGTGGACAGAAGACAGGAACGATAAACCTGTTTGAAATTTGTAACTTGATCTACTATTTGGATTTGATGTATATGACCTAATTCATATCTTAACTGAATTTATAGAATTCTACTATAAGACAGTGATTGAGGAAATAAAAGTCAATGTTCTAAAATAAACCTATTTAGATGGCATTTATATCTATAGTAAAACTTTGAAACACATTTTATTTATAGTCTTGTTAATCTTTATTTTGGCAGTGAAGAAATCATTTAGTTATGAGCTTATGGAAATGTTTGAAATTTAAGTTATAGTTGGTTTAAACATGAGAAAAAATCTGGGCTTGATAACCTTTTTTCTCTCTCTTTCTCTCCCTTCCTTCCTTCCTTCCTTCCTTCCTTCCTTCCTTCCTTCCTTCCTTCCTTCCTTCCTTCCTTCCCTTCTTTTAAAGATTAGGTTTCATGTCCTCTCCAGATCTTACTGTTTCCCACTTCTTTCCTAAGATTCCCTGCACTCTGCCCAAAGGTTGCCCATAAGTCTCAGCATCTGCATTGATAGTCTGCAGGGCAGAGCCTTTCAGAGGTCCTCTGTGTCAGGCTCCTGACTTGTTCCCTCTTTTCTCCTTCTTCTCATGTCCATCCTCTTTGCCTTTCCGGATACGAATTGAGCATTTTAGCAAGACTCCTCCCTCTTGATTAGTTTCTTTGGGTGTACAGATTTTAGTAGGTTTATCCTATATTATATATGTCTATATGAGTGAGTATATACCATGTGTGTCTTTCTGCTTCTGGGATAGCTCACTCAGGATGATATTTTCTCTCCAGTTCCCACCATTTATCTGCAAATTTCACGATTTCCTTGTTTTTTTTATTGCTGAGTAATATTCCATTAGGTAGAGGTACCACGATTTCTGTATCCATTCCTCCACTGAGGGACATTTGGGCTGTTTCCAGCTTCTGGCTATTACAAATAAGGCTGCTACAAACATGGGTGAGCAAATGTCCTTATTGTGTACTTGAGCCTCTTTTGGGTATATGCTTAGGAGTGGTATAGCTAGATCTTGAGGAAGCGTTATTCCTAGTTGTCTGAGGAAGCGCCAGATTGATTTCCAGAGTGGTTGTACAAGTTTACATTCCCACCAGCAGTGGAGGAGGGTTCCCCTTTCTCCACAACTCCATGAGGAGAGCAACAGAATAAAAAAAAATCTGCGTACAGGGGTCTTTCCTGAGACTGATACTCCAACCAAGGACTATGCATGGAGGTAGCCCATGGCAGTTGAGTATCCAAGTGAGTTCCATTGTAATAGGAACAGGAACTGTTTCTGACATGAACGGACTGGCCTGCTCTTTAATTACTTCCCCCTGAGGGGGAAGCAACATTACCAGGCCACAGAAGAAGACAACACAGCCACTCCTGGTGAGACTTAATTGACTAGGATCAGAAGAAAGGAAAAGAAGACCTCCCCTATCAGTGGACTTGGGGAGGGACATGCATGCAAAGGGTGGAGGAAGGGAGGGATTGGGAAGGGAGGAGGGAGGGAACCACAGGGGGGATACAAAATGAATAGAGTGTAATTAATAAAGAATTAAAAAAAAAGATTATGTTTCATGTAACTCCAGCTAGTCTTGAGTTCATCATGTAGCTGAGGATGACCTTGAACTTCTGTTCCTCCTGCCTGTATCTTCTAAGTGCTGGGATTAGAAGTGTGTCACCTGTTCCCTGTTTTCTCCCTCTAACGATGTCTGTCCCGTTTGCCTTTCTGAGTGAGGACTGATCATCTTACCCAGGATCCTTCTTGCTTAGCTTCTTTAGGTGTACAGATTCTAGTATGTTTAGTCTATATTATATGTCTAATATCCCCTTATAAGTGAGTATATACCATGTGTGACTTTCTGCTTCTGGGATACTTCACTCAGGATGATATTTTCTAGTTCCCACCATTTGCCTGTAAATTTCACGATATCCTTGTTTTTAGAGGGCCTCTGAAAGACTCTACCCAGCAGGGTATTGAAGCAGATGTTGAGACTCATAGCCAAACTTTGGGCAGAGTGCAGGGAATACTATGAAAGAAGGGGGAGATAAAAGACCTGGAGGGGACAGCTGCTCCACAAGGAGAGCAACTGAACCAAAAAATCTGGGCACAGGGGTCATTTCTGAGACTGATACTCCAACCAAGGACCATGCATGGAGATACCTAGAACCCCTGCACAGATGTAGCCCATGGCAGCTCAGTGTCCAAGTGGATTCCCTAGTAAGGGGAACAGAAACTGTCCCTGACATGAACTCAGTGGCTGGCTCTTTGATCACCTCACCCTGATGGAAAGCAGCTTTACCAGGCCACAGAGGAAGACAATGCAGCCACTCCTGATGAGATCTGATGAACTAGGATCAGAAGGAAGGGGAAGAGGATCTCCCCTATCAGTGGACTTGGAGAGGGGCATGGGAGATGAGGGAGGGTGGTTTGGATTGGGAGGGAATGAGGGACGGAGCTACAGCTGGGATACAAAGTGAACAAAATGTAATTAACTAAAAAAGGAAGTGTGTCACCATATCCAGCTCACGCAGTTCTGGGGATCAAACCCAGGGTCTCATGTATGGTGGGAAGCTCCCCACCAACTGAGCTCCACCCGAGCTTCAGCTGTCATTCTTAACAATGGGGCAGAAGAGGCATAGAGATTATTAATTCTTTGGAAAAAGAAGAAAGTTTAGTGGAGGGTCTTGACAGTCACTCTACTTTTTGGAATTTTATAAGATGTCCAAGGATTATTAGCACTAAGTTGTCCTAGTAGGTTTTGAGTGATAATATGTTGTCCATTGTAGTATTCCCACCAAGGACATCCTGAGCTCTGGGATACTTGTGACATATAACCTTAAGAATAATCACAATCTGTTCATTATTTGTGTATATTATTATATATGTATATATACTTGAAATAGAACCTCTTTACATAGTTGCTGCCAGCCTCAGACTCACTTTGTAGCTCAGACCTGTCTCAAGCTTGCTATTGTCATGATCCCTCTGCCTCAGTGTCCCCAGTGCTGAGATTACAGGCCTGTGATGCCACACCTGACTTCATAATACTGATGCTTTTCCAAGGACTTTCACACACAGTAGCTCATTTTATGTCCAGACCTATAAATTATGCTTTTCATAGAACTGGTGCAAGTGGTAAAGAAACCAAAAGCCTTTAGAGATAGGCAATTGTTTAGCTTTGTCCTCAGTCACATTTATGCTAGACTAAAGTAGTTCTCAATCCTTGTTCTATATTACAAAAACTTTCCTCTTAGGTGGGATAAAGTCAAAATGCACAGATTTCTCTGCTACACGCAAAATTAACTTAGAAAAATGTTGTCTGTGTTACTGGTAAAAAAAAAAAAAAAAAAAAAAAAAAAAGACAGAGTTTGGTTCCTGTAAGGAACACTGAGAGGATTATTTGCATATGGGCTAAGACTTGAGATCTTCCTGGATTATATTTGACCAGACTCCCTAAGGAGAAAATTAGGATCTCTGGAGTTGGGTTAAATATAATCCAGAACAGTGGTCCTCAACCTTCCTAATGCTGTGACCACTTAATACAGTTCCTCATGTTGTGGTGACCCCCCAACCATAAAATTATTTTTGTTGCTACTTCATAACTGTAATTTTGCTACTGTTATGAATCATAGTGTAAATATCTGATATGCAGGATATCTGATGTGCAATCCCCAAAATGGTTGTGAGCCACGGGTTGAGAATCACTGATCTAGAAGGATCTCAAATCCCAGCCTATATACAAATGATGCTCTTAAAGTCACAGGATCCAAACCCTGTCCTAGTGAGCAGCAATGCTAGGGGTAGCATAACTCCATCATCCACACTGCTTGAGGATGATGGGGGGGGGGGTGTCTGCTACTCTGGGTTATTTTTGTCATGTGGTTTCAGGTTTGGTCTAGCCTTGAATGACTTCATTATATAATCAACAACCTTGGCTTGAGTGACTCCACTTGGCATCTAAGTGCCAAGAGAATTTGTTTACACAAGTAAGTGACCATCATCTGACAGAATAACAGGAGTTGCATACTTTATACTATATTTTATGCCAATAAAGTGGCAGCTTTGACTATACCACATTCTATCGGAAATACCAGACACCCCAAATTATCAGTCACATTAGATATAACCACACCGGGAGTTGTAAAAGGAGGATCTTAAGACCAAAATGTGGCAAATATGCTGACAGTTATCAGGGTCACTTGTCACTATTCCCATGCAGAAAAATTCACATGGTGAAGCCTTTCTGCTTCTGTCCCTCTGGCTCTCGTTCAAGTGTAGTTTTCCCCACCCGTGACTCTCAGCCTACTTAAAATGACCCTTGAAACCTTGCCTCCCAGGCCTACATCTGACATCTGTGCGCTGGAATGGCGCTTTGCCTTTTGGTCCCCTGCAGACCTTCTGTCGTGCTTGTGTCAGCTTTTTGCCACCGATTCGGAATGGCCTCTGTGACCCTCTGCACTGGCTACTGTGTGATGTGTAATAATATGTCAATTGAGAGCTGATTTCAATGAGAATCAAAGAACTTGAGATTGTCAATAGCCAGCTCTCAAGCAAAATGGAGATGACTTGTTAAATTGACTCCAATGAAATGAGTACAGCTTGTGAATTTACTGTTATTCAATAAACTTTAATACTGTAGAGAGACATAAGGATGTTTATACTTTTGACCTAGCCCACTCACCCCCCTTTCCTTGGATGAGGAAGATGACCTCCTGCCTTCTTTTTGGATTCTTCACCGTGAACTACAGGTTTGCATGTCTTATCCAGGACCCCATTTTCCTTTCCACTCATGAGGTAATTGGATCTATCTCTTTGCTTCCCACATCCTAAACCTCCTTTCAGTTATCCTGCCTTTCCTCATTGGCAACTCACTGCAACCCACATAGCATCTTTCTGTCCAGTTTATCATAGTTCTCAAAACTTGTGCCTAGTATGTATGAAGAAATGAGATTGTTGTTAGTTATATAACCATACGATCTTCCTTCATTTTTACAGAACAAGCTCTGTTAACTTTTATTGCTAAGAATTCAATTTAATGAAGCCTCTTTGCCTTCCAGGGATTGATTACTCTCAAAGCCAACTGCTGCTTAGTAAACGCAGCATTTCAAGAGCCAGAGACTATGGGAAGGACAAGTTAAGAATCTTACTCTGCTCTGTGCCCAGTTTTCAGGGGACCTTGAAGACTGCATTAAAAATGTCAAGCTTTGATCAAGAGAGATGACTCCATGGTTAAGAGCACTGGCTGTTCTCCCAGAGGATCTAGGTTCCAGTCTCAACACCCACATGGCAGCTCACAACCAACTGTCAATTTACTTTCAGGGATTCAACGTCTCCTCTGGCCTCTGCAGGCACTACATACACACGGAACACAGACATACAGGCAGGCAAAAATACTCACATAAAAATAAAACAAAATTAAAAATGCTAGACAAAGGGAGGGTCAGAAAGCACAGTTGAGTTTAATAATTTCTGGTCTGCCAGTGTTCGGTTATAACTGGGAGGAGAGAAAAAATTAAATGCCCATTTATACAAAATCTACAATTACAAATCAATAGAAGTGACTATGAATTATTTCAAAGGTTTAGTTGATCTGTAAAAAGGGACAACAAAACTGTAAACTACAGAAAAGTCAGTTCAATGACCTTTGAACTTACTGGATCCATCAAGAAAGTAGATTTCTTTTAGCCAAGGGACACCTAGAGGGAAACTGATTGCCCTGGCCGGGGCTGCCTGTTGGAAATTATGCACTCACACAGCAGTGGCGTGGAGAAAGTGCTCAGACGCAGGAAAGCCTCACAACCCACAGACATGATGAGGCACTCAGGGTGGGGTGGACTGGTGAGTGGGCTTGCTTGCAGGGATCTCCAAGCCCTATTAATTTACAAAGGAAGCCTTCAGGGCAATTTATGGGTTATTGTAGACTTGTGGACGAAAAGAAATGCCTAGAGAAACTGTGGGGATGACCCATGCGAAAACACAGACTGTTGTTATTTTAAACTTCACAGAAGCTAGTGCGCTGATCATTGTTGAAGAAAGTAAAAAAAAAAAAAATACAAAACCACTCAATATGCATAAAAGACAGAAGAAACCAGTGGTATCCCAAACCTGGTGGGGATTGGCAAACAGCACAAAATTGAAAAAAAAAATGTGATTTATCCCATAATCAAAGCAAAAGTACAAAATTTTTGTCCTTTGCTACATTTGGACAGTTTTAAAGGTCTTGCTTTACCCACTGCTGTTTTAAATCCCTTCCGCTGAGGGGTGTTCATGGGCCAGGCTTTCCCACCCAGATTCCCAAGAAGACCCCAGGGGAGAGCAAGTGCTCTCTATCACCATTCTGGAATAGAGTCACTTAAACTACTCAGCAATCTCTGAAGCTTTCAGAGTTTGGAATCTGGTCAAAATCTTTTTTTTTTCCTTTTTTCCCCCATCAGCATGTGTGGTCTCCTGTCCACAGGTCCTTGTTGTTTTTTGTCCCCTTACTCTTTTCTTTTCACTTCCTTCCTTTTTAAACAGCTTTCTAAGCTTTTAAGCAGATCATCTTTCTTTGTTTCTATGGAGCTTTTAAACTGTAACTCCAGGTTTGCAGATTTAAGACATTAGCAGAGGTTGTTTTTCCTTCTTAAATAACACTGTAAAGAGAGAAAGAGAAAGAAAGTCAGTTCTTCATCTTTGGGCTTTCTTCCAGATCCATCCATGAAAGAGAAACTCATGACACTCTCCCTGCCTACCGCCAGAGGACTGTGCTTCTCTGGTGGAGGACTGTGCTTCTCTGGTGGAGGACTGTGTTTCAGGACTATGTTTCTCTGATGGAGGACTGTTTCCCTGGTGGAGGACTGCGATTGTCTGGAGGGGGACTATTTTTTGAAGCTGAGAGTTTTAAGATCACACAGGCAGACCTGTGCTCATTGTTGCCAAGAACTTAGCTGTGTTCACATAATACAAACCTCTAAAATATATAGACCCAAAACTCCTCTCTCTCCTCTACCCGGCTTGATAAAAATATTTCATATGAATTGATTTTCTTTAGAAGGTTTTTAGCAAACTCTACAAAGGTGAACCATGGATTTACTGTGGCTTCTGTGTTCCATACCTCGTATAGTAGAGAAGATAGATGACTGTGCAGACTTGAAGTTGCACCCAACAAGAGGATGTTTAACCTGGCCTTGAGGCTAAAGCTTCCATCAAAAAGGAAGAAATTAGGGATTTCTCTGGCCACTTAGCTTTGGCAAAGAGGGTACGTGCACAGTTTACACTACTGGAAGGCCAGGTAGGTTGTGGTGGATAGTGTCTCTAGCTGCATCCTCCAGGATCTTAGTTCTTCAGTGCTTAGGTTGTGGAGACTTCATTTCATTCACATCCAGAATACTATTAATGGGTCCAATATTAACTGAAAGAGACATTTTATGATACTTCCATTGCTGCTGAAGTATCAAAGTAACAAGTCCTCTAGGGTCATGGAAAAGATGCCATATACACATCTGACTTCGAAATCTTCTAGAGAAGACTTAAAAGATGATATACTTTAAGGTAAAAATAAAATAAAAGAAATGTAAACAAGAAGGGATGAAGTGCTGAGAATAAAAAAAAAAATGACATTTCCTATTGACCTGAATGTGTTAGGTTCTACTCATCTATTTCAAGCCATACCTAATTCTGTCATCCATTTTCTAAGTAGAGAGCTGAATTGGCCACTAATAATACAGATCATAAATCCTTAGTAAATGTCGTAAAATTCAAAGGGGGGGGGAGGAGACTTGCTGAATCACAGTGCAGGGGACGCACATCTGTACCATTATAAACAATGGAAACACTGATGATTGGACCACCCGGCCATCACCAAGCAGACTAAAGAGTAATCCTTCAGAGTTTGACCCTATCTAAGCAACAAAAAGCAAAAGCTTGAGAATGACATAGAAATCTCTCAAGTCAGAAAATGGTTTAAAATCCACCCCCCAATGGCTTGCTGAACTTGGCTAAGCAAAAGGATCATTAGGAAGTGTTTTCAGCTGTCAGAGGGCTACGGGACTCACATGTGTTGCTATAATGCATTGCAGAATTTTTGATTTTGAATAAACACATTGAAATGTTCTGAAAATGTCACTATGGCCAGAGTCAATGACACAAACAAAGCTTCCAGGCACACTGTATGTTTGCTATGATTTGAATATGTCTTTGGAAACTCAGTCTCCACCGTAAATGTATTGACAGATAGGATACAGAGAGGTAATTGTGTCTTCAGGGCTCTGCCTTCTTGAATGGGCTAATGCAGCTGTGTTGGGAATCAGTTATCTTGAGAATGGATTTTGATGAAAGGATGAGTTTAGCTTCCTTCTACACTCTTGGTCTCTCACACTTTCTTTCTATTTTTCCTCCTACCATGGGATATTACAGCATGAAGACACTCATCAGATGTGGGTCCCTTGATCTTGAACTGCCCAGCTTCTAAAACAATGAATCAAATGAATTTCTTTTCTATTTAAACCACCAGGTCTGGGATGTTCCAGTGCATCAGCTCACATGTATTAGTGGCATCTTGTAACTGTTAGGTAAATGAGACACATATTTTCCAAGACTCTAGATTCCTTCCATGCCTCTTCCAGCTTCTGGTGGCTGCAGGAAGCCCTAGCTTTGTGGGATCATCACTTCAATCTCTAGTTCTTTCCTCAAATAGACCTTTCATCTATATTGCAATGTATCTCCATGTCTTCCCCTCTTCTTACAAGGACTATCTCTTACAATTTAGGCTCCTCACTAATTCAGTTACATTAACCCTTAACTGTGTCTGCTGACAAGGGATAGTCTGACATTTCATGTGAAGATGATTTTGGGGGCTCCCACTAAACTCCATTATGTTGGCAAAGGAATGGAGTGTATTAAATTAGCATCAAGCACAATGAATGGTCATTGCAAGACTGTCATTTCTACAAGTGCAAAATCGATGTGTTCTGCAAGCCCATTCCATTGGATGACACTGGAAAATCGCTGGAGCATATTTCTATAAAATTACACAGGAGGCAAACAGAGATTATATACTTCAAACTGTGTTGCTTATTATGGTTGTTAAGAATGGATTTTGTAACCATAGCATATTTGTGTGTTTGCGGTTTGATTATCCAAGAAAGATGGGCTCAATTAGAGGGAAAAAAAAAAAAACCAAAAAAACAAAACTATCTTTGCCAGAGTTAAATAACTATCCACTTGATCCCTAATGGAGGTTGAGGATATCACACTCTCATACATTTGTTCTCAAGATGGGGATGAGCCCTGATTCTGAGAGCATCTACGCCTCAGCCAATGGGTTCTTAAGAAAATTTTCTGTGTAATGGACCTGTGTTATGGTTATTTTTATAAAACTGTTTGTTTCTCAGTTTCTCTCTTAACCTGGCTATTACACAAATTGAGACTCTATTATATTTATTGAGACTCTATTACATTTTTCTGTTCACAAGATTTACAACATAATAATTGAGCAGTAATCACTCTATTCTTTTGTTTTGTTTTGTTTTGTTTTGTTTTTTCAAGATGGGATTCCTTTGTGTAGCCTTGGCTATTCTGGACTCACTTTGTCGAACAAGCTGGGCTTGAATTCACAGTAATCCACCAGCTTCTGCCTCCCTGAGTGTTGGGATTAAAGGCATGTGCTACCACACCCTGATAATTACTCTATTTTTAACCCTCTAAGCTATTTTACCTTTCTCTTTGCCAAAATCCTCGAGATACTTGCACTTTGTGTCTTTATCTGCTTTGGCTGAATCTTCCTTCTCCCTCCTCAACCTCTGTCCATGGCTGAATCCCCTACTTCCTCTTTTAACTCCTCTTCCTCTGGCTGGCAAGAAGTCTAGCCTTATTCTCTATCCTGCTCATTGATTAACTGAAAGCTGCTTTATTGGCATATAAGGGGACAATTGTGGAACAGTGTTTAAACAACATAGAGACAGGAGATTCTCAGAACAAGGACTTCAACCAGATATGGGGGGGGGTACAGAAATCAGAATATGAATTGCACAATAACTTTATGCTTATAGACCTCAATTGAATTAAATGGATGCTGGCTGGTGAATACCTTGGGACAATGGCAAAGGCATGGTTTTCTAAATATAGATGATGTAATGGGTTGTGTGGTCTAGTGATATGAGTTTATAGAGCACCCCTTGTTTGAGATGCAAAAATGCTAGAGAGAGCTAAAGGATAATTCTTTTGGATGCCCATTGAAGAGCAAGCTCTTTTAAATGCACGGAGAGACAGAGTTTCAAGAGTAACTTAACTGTCATCAATTTTTACTTGACATTCAACTCCATTCATTCTAGATAACTTGAATAGATTATACAATAATTTCAGTTAATCACTAGATATTTTCTCATCAAAGACAGCTACTTCTTAAATATCTCCAGTAAGAGTTCTGTCTTCTACTGTTTTTCCTAAGGAAAAAAAAGTAATGAAATCAGAAATAATATATCATTGGGCAAATGTTATAAAATGTTAGTATGCAGAAACAAGTTTTAAAAGTCCTACTATTGTCACCTTTATGTAAAAGAACAAAACAAAATGCCCTAGTTATATTTTGTTATGTACTCTCAGATTGCTTTACTTTGTGTGTATTAGATGCGCACTCAAAAAAATTTATTTTATTGTTTATTTATGTAAATGTCTCTGTGTGCGCATGTGCCCATGACTATAGGTTCTTGCAGAGGCTAGAGGAGGGCACTGGAATACTTGGATCTGGAATTACAGGTACTTGTCAGCTGCGTGGTATTGGTGTTGAGAATTGAATATGGGTCTTTTGCAAAAGCAGCAAGTGTTCCTAACTGCAGAGCTGTTTCACCAGTCCCTACCCATGCTTGTTGATACTTGGGTTCTGTGTGATGGGTTTGGACCAATTTCATTTACTCAAAAAATATTGGATATTTTCCACATCTAGTGGAATAGACCAGGAATGGATTATCCCAGAAGAACCTTAATTGAGCTTACTTTTTGTTGATGTGTCTGCTTTTTCTAGAGAGTGGGTTATTTGGCTGCATTGTCAGTGGGAGGATGGTCACAACAAGTGCTGTGCGGAAAGAGGCTACCTGGGTGATGAGTCAGGAGAAGGAGAGCTGCAATGGAGGTTCAGCAAGAAGATACTGCTACTGACACAGTCAAGAAGCTTGCTGAGTGCAGAAATCTGTGTGGTTGCATTTCCTTTCAAACTACGACTATTAATCTTTGCTAAAGTAAGGAGGTACTTATCGCCACTCAGAAGAGTGCTCACACATGCTTTTCAAATATACTTATAGTCTTCAATTAAATTTTTTTTTGTTAAAGCCAGTGAGCCAAACACAAGTTCATTGTTATAAACAACTAGTAAACGAATATTTAGATGTCTTCTGTGCAAACCTTTCAAGATACTGTCAAAGGAAATCTAGAGCCTTCACTTACCTTTATCTCTGATGCTGCCTACAGGGAAAGGCAGATGTCCCTTCATGAACTTGCCTATTAACCCCCAGAGGTTTTTTGTGAACTGCTGTTTAACTTAACTCTCCAGAAAGAAGGGGACCATGATTTGCTTTAAATTGTTACTTACACAGTGCAATGTCTCAGGCATTAGCACTTACTTGATTGCATTCAGACGTTGCGTTGGCAAAGGAATGGACTGCATTAAATTAGCATCAAGCACAATGAATGGTAATTGCAAGACTGTCATTTCTACAAGTGCAAAATTGATGTGTTCTGTAAGCCCATTCCATTGTATGCCACAGGAAAATCACGGAAGCATGTTGTTCTGAGCAGGAAAACGTAATGTAACGGCCCTGTTAATGTGCCTTGGTATTTTTCAGCAATGGTGTTTCTTTCCACCTTTTTTCTTGTCTTGTGCTCATTCTTCAAATCCTGTCTGATCTAATTTGTATGCTCATATTCTAGCCCTGCCAGACAGTAGCCTGGATGTACAGGCAAACGTTGTGGAACAATTCCTTCTGTGTGTGGCATCTTGTGTGAATAATGCCAGCATAAACAACCCTACATGCATTCATGAAAGTATGAATGAGTACTTATGTAAAGCTTCTTAGATAGAGACGTAGCAACAGCTTACAGCAAACTTTCCCCAAATGCTATACATTCATTTAGGAAGACAAGGGTGATTTACAGGCTTTTGTGGCTTAGGACAAGTGCCAGCTGCTCTTCTTTTCACTCCTGTTTACATGTGGGAAATTAAGCTTCTTCAGTTGGGTGAATTTTTTTCAGTCATGTGTTATCACAGAGTATATCTCAGTGAAAACATGTTGTCTTCGGGTTTTATTGCTACGAAGAGACACCATGACTACAGCAACTCTTATTAAAAAAATTACCTTGGCCTGGCTTACAGTTTCAGAGGTTTAGTCCATTACCGTCATGGTGGGGTGAGGGCACACAAATATCAATGAGCTGCATTTGACCATTGATCCTGCTGTGGGGCAGGTGAACTTGAGTTCCCTTCTAGAGGGCCTTTCTCACTCATCATTACAACATGGTGAGACTCTTTTCATTGTAATGTTTCAGCCAGGTTGGGATCTGGGGAATTGTGTACCAGGCTCAGATCTTCTCTCAACTTAGTAAGCAACAAAGGTTAGGACAAGTCAGAAGTTCATTCTTAAGGTGGGAGAGGAATTCAGCTTACCCTCAGAAACAAACTCAACCATTTGCATCTGAAAAAGCACCAGAGAGATGATTTGGTCTCATAAAGATGTCTAAAGATGGGACCGGAAGTTGCCTCTGCCATACCTTTGTTGCAGAATGTCCCATCGTAGGCTGTGTGAGAGCAGTCACAGGAGTAGCCATGGTATTTCTCGATGCATTTGCCTCCATTTTCACAGTTAGCCCCATAGCTGGTGCAGTGGCCTGAGCATCCAGATTTGAACCCAGATGTGACCTTTGCCCTCTCTTCCAAGTCAAGTGTCACTCCATTCATCCTCAAGGAGCGAATGCATCCCAGGAAGCCCTGCTGGCCCCCAGCTCCACCTGGAATGACAGAAAGCACAGAGTTCTGATGGGATTACCTCGGCAACTTCATTTTCACTCAGCATGTTTAGGAGTGAGAGCATTGGAGGAGAGCTGCAGGAGGAGAGCATTGATAAGCACAGCTAGCCTTTTCCCTTTTGAGTTGGCCCTGTCTAAACAGAAAGAGTTGAACCTTTTCCCTTAGGCTGCAGTGTCTAATTAAAAGAGACTGTCTTCTGAGAAGAAATAAGGCTTGCCACAGAAACAAAATGTTTGTAGATATGCAAAAATGTATAATCTGGATTCTAATGGAGAAGAAGTTTACGGAAATCTTTAGTTTATTTGTTCTTTAATCTCAGAATGTTCCGTTCTGTAGCATTATCTGTTGAACTATAAAGGCAGAGAGTCATGAATACATTAGCATGGCTAAGTGAGTCAATTAGTCAGAAGGCATAAATTCATTTGAAATGTCCTTGTACTTGGTGACTCTTGTCTCATGAGATATTTTGCTTTGAAGTTCACATTAAGGTACTCAGGCCATCTTGCCTGGGTTGGTGGAAGAACGGGCTGACTACTTTAATCAGAAATCAAGTACATTGCAGTTATTAATATTTCAGGTGGATTTCAATACACACAGCACCGCTGTGAAATGCTACTTTAAGGATTTGACATGGATACTGACTCATGAACGCACAGCTGCCGTGGATACCTGCATAAGATCTGCACAGGATTGAGCCCCTCAGCATTCTAACATGAATGGGGATGATGCTCTTGAAGTCCTACCCTCCCCTGAAGAACTACTGATGGTTATCCTTGGTGGAGGAAGAAGTAAATGATACAATGATAAAATGCTAATATTACATATGACAGGATAAATTATATTTGACATGATGTATTATGATATAAGTATGTATATAAATACATTAATATGACACATAAACAGAGACCAGAAAGGAAGCTTGAGCTTTATTTTTGAAGGAAAAGAGGACAAGTGAGGGAGATGGATGAGGGACGATGGTAGAGAGTGAATATGAGCAAAGTACAGCGATACATAGATGTATAAAGGTGTCATAATAGACTCCACAATTTTGTATATGAACTAAAGAAAAAGTCAGTGCTGGCTAAAATGAGCCAAGATGGCTGTTCAAACATCACTCTTCAGCATGGTCTCTCTCTCTCTCTCTGTGTGTGTGTGTGAGTGATTTAAATAAGGAGACTGAGCGCAGAAGAGTGCCCTCAACAATGCATGGTGGCCTCATCTGTTAGACGGTGAGAGAGGAAGCTTGGATTTTCTCTCTCCAACCTGAAACATCTGTTTCTCCTGCCCTCAGAACTGGCACTCTTTATTCTTGGGCTCTGGAGCTTGTAGTGAATTATATTGCCAATTTTCTTGTTTCTCTAACTTCCACACACCAGACTGCTACATTTCTTAGTTTTAATAACCCCTCAAGCCAATTCCTTAATAAAATCCTCAATAAGATTAAAAAAAAAAAAAAAAGAAGAAGTGGGATGCTGAGGAGCTGGATCGACAGGTAAAGTGCTTGCTGCCTAAGAACCCAAGTTCAGACCCTCAGGCCCATTTAAGCACCAGGCCTGGCAGCCTTGTGTGTAACAGCCAGTGCTGGGAGACGGGTGGATGTCTGGGCTCACAAGACAGTTGGTTTATCCAAAATGGTTTATCCAATGGTGAGTGAGTTTCAGGTTCAGCCACAGACCCTGTCTGTGGGAAGAAAGAGGAAGACACTAAACATCAACTTTTGGTCCTCACAGTTACATGAACAGGTAAGCATATCAGCGCATGTGTGCCTGCGCACACACACACACACACACACATACACACACACAAACACACACACACACACACACACACACACACACACACACACACAAATGGCGACGTCAATGGAACTTTGATGTTTGGAGATTATCAGGCTACAAGGCTAGAGGTGCATTAGATCACATCCTGGCCCAAAGCACACAGGCGGTGGACTCACTGGGCAGGACTAGTGAACCGAAGACTCAGCTGCAGGATGGATCAGTATCTGCTTATGCCCACACGTCCTCATAAGCAAAAAAGGAAAATGGATCCTTCTACTGCCTTTTTGAGCCCAAGCCTTACGGTCATATATTGATTTGGATAACCATTCTCTAAAGTAGGATCTTGTTTCTTGTAAAATATTTGACTAGAGGATTAATTGAAGAGAGTCCAGTGTCCTTTTGGAACAAAGCTATGCAATAGTAAATAGCAAATGAAGTTATTAAACACGACCACTTTGAGGGATTTCCCGTCCTGCCATCTGCTTGTCAGCACAGCTTCACACCTCTGTGCTAGGGAGAATTAGAGCCTCTGCCTGATTTGGAAGCAAGCCAGCCCATTAGTCACTCTTTGTGTGTTAGAATTTCAATTTGGCTCCTACCACTTTTGCTACTCTAGTTTTTGTTTTTGCGGTGAGGGGTTTTCCAAAGAGCCTTTTATTACATAAGTGCATAGCAATTTGAATTTTCATGACTGGTCATTTAAGACAATTAAACCATATCAAAACTATGCTGAAAATTTAAAATACTTTTTTTTCAATATTCCCCCTCATGTTTGCCTACTTACCAACAGAATATTGTTCTATCTATCTATCTATCTATCTATCTATCTATCTATCTATCTATCTATCTTCTATCACTCTCTATCTACCTACCTGTCATCTATCTGTCTGTCTATTATCTATCTATATCATCTCTATATCTCTATCTATCTATCATCTATCTATCTATCTATCTATCTATCTATCTATCTATCTATCATCTATCATTTGTCTCTCGATAAGCAAGATGCACCAACTAAACCTAGATGTCATTCAGACATAACTACTTCTACTTTTAAGGGACATCTTTGTGTGCTTATAAATATTTTAACCATTGTTTTTATTTTATGTGGATGGATGTTTTGCCAGCATCTCTGCCTGCACACCATCTGAGTTCAGTGCCATGGATCCCTGAAACTGGAGTTACAGATATTTCTAAGCCACTGTGTAGATGCTGGGAATTGAACTCAGCTCCTCTCTAAGGGCAGCCAGTAGTTTTAACCAATGACCAATCTCCCCATCCCCTACTTTTATCTGAAAACATACATAAGTGTAAAAAAGGAAAGATTTAAAGGAACGGGACCATAACAGGCATTGTTCTCAAGTTTGCTTTCTACACTTAAAGTATCATGACACATCTTTCCAAGCAATACAAGCATAGCCAAACATCTTGTTTACTATTTCATAGCACATTCTTTGTAAGGTGCTGGTGTAAGCTCTAGGGATCCTCCTGTCTCCCTTCTCACACTGGGATTACAGGCACATGCTCCACACTTAGCTTTTTCCCTGCATGCTGGGGTTCCAGGTTCAGGTCCTGATGCTAGCACGTACTTTTCTGCTGGTACATTGGAAAGCCCTGAAGACGATGGACCATATCCAGAATATATAAAGAACTGAAGAAGTTAAATACCAACAAACCAAGTTACCAATTAAAAAATGGGAAACAGAACTAAACAGAATTCTCAACAGAGAAATAGTGAATGGCAGAGAAACACTTAAAGAAATGCTCAACATCCTTAGTCATTATGGAAATGCAAATCAAAATACCCTTGAGATTTCACCTCACATCCATCAGAATGGCTAAGATAAAAACTCAAGGAATAATTCATCCTGGAGAGGTTGTGGAGAAAGGGGAAGCCTCCTCCATTGCTGGTGGGAATGTAAACTTGTACAATCACTTTGGAAATCAATCTGGCGCTTTCTGAGAAAATTAGAAATAGTGCTACCTCAAGATCCAGCTATACCACTCCTAGGCATATATGCTCAAAGTACACAACAAGGACATTTGCTCAACCATGTTTGTAGCAGCTTTATTTGTAATAGCCAGAATCTGGAAACAGCCAGATGGTCCTCAGTGTAGGAATGGATACAGAAAGTGTGGTACATTATACAGTGGAATACTACTCAGCAATTAAAAACAAAGAAATCATGAAATTTTCAGGCAAATTGTGGGAACTAGAAAATCTGAGTGAGGTAACCCAGAATCAGAAAGACATACATGGTACATACTCATTTATAAGTGGATATTTGCCACATAATATAGGATAAACATACTGAAATCTATAGTCTTAAAGAAGCTAAACAACAAGGAGGACCCTAGGGAAGAGGCATAATCCTCATTCAAAAAAGGAAACAGGGTAGACATCCGAAGTACAAGAACACAAGGAACAGGACAGGATCCTGCCACAGAGGAACTCTGAAAGATTCTACCCACCAGGGTAGCAAAGGAGATACTGAGACTCATAGCCAAACTTTGGACAGAGTACTAGAATCCTTATGGAAGAAGAAGGAGAGAGAAAGACCTGGAGGGAATAGGAACTCCACAAGGAGAACAACAGAGCCAAAAATCCTGGGTCTAGCAGACCTTGCAAAGACTGATACTCCAAAAAAGGACAATGCATGGAGAGGACCTAGACCCCCTGTTCAGAGGCAGCCCATAGGCTGTTCAGTTTCTGAGTGGTTTTCCTAGTAAGGGGTACAGGGGCTGTCTCTGACATGAACTCAATGGCTGGCTCTTTGATCACCTTCCCCTGGGGGCGTGCAGCCTTGCCAGGCCACAGAGGAAGATGATACAGCTAGCCTTGATGAGACCTGATAAGCTAGGGGCAAATAGAAGGGGAGGAGGACCTCCCCCATCAGGGGACTAGGGAAAAGATATAGGGGGAGAAGAGGGAGGGTAGGTGGGACTGGGAGGAGACTAGGGAGGGGACTGCAGAGGGGATACAAAGTGAATAAATTGTAATAACTAACTAACTAACTAACTAACTAACTAACTAAATAAATAAATAAATAAATAAATAAATAGAAATTTAAAAAGCTGATGATCCAGTTTATACTGCATCAAAATGAATTCTTCCTTCACATAATACTGATAAGGAGATGCATCCTGTTGAGTTTATATCAGTTTAACTAAATGGGAGCAAATTCACTGCTTTAATTATTAAAGTGAATTTTTATATTGTTCTTTTTGAGATTTTTTAAATTTATTTTTAAATTTATTATAATTTATTCACTTTGTATCCCAGCTGTAGCCTCCTCCCTTTTCCCTTCCCTAGTCTGTCCCCAATCCAGCTGTCCCCACCTCTTCTTCTCCAATGCCCCTCCCCTAGTCCACTGATAGGGAAGGTCCTCCTTCTCTTCCATCTGACCCTAGCCTATCAGGTCTTACCAGGACTGGCTGCATTGTCATCTTCTGTAGCCTGGTAAGGCTGCTTACCCCTCAGGGACTGGTGCTGCCATGGGCTACATCTGTGCAGGGATTCTAGCTTATCTCCATGAATGGTCCTAGGTTGGAGTATCAGTCTCAGAAAAGCCCCGTAGGCCCAGATATTTTGGTTCTGTTGCTCTCCTTATTGATCTCCTGTTCCCTCCAGGTCTTTTATCTCTCCTTTCTTTCATAAGATTCCCTGCACTCTGCCCAAAGTTTAGCTATGAGTCTCAGCATATGTTCTGATACCCTTCTGGGTAGAGTCTTTCAGAGGCCCTCTGTGGTGGGCTCCTGTCCTGTTCCCTTTTTTCTCCCTCTTTCGATGTTCATTCCATTTGCCTTTCTGAATGAGGATTGAGCATCTTTCCCAGGGTCCTCCTTCTTGCTTAGCTTCTTTAGGTGTACAGATTTTAGTATGTTTATCCTATATTATATGTTTAATATCCACTTATAAGTGAGTATATAACATGTTTCTTTCTGCTTCTGGGTTACCTCACTCAGGATGATTTTTTCTAGTTTCCACCATTTGACTGCAAATTTCATGATTTCCTTGTTTTTAATTGCTGAGTAGTATTCCATTGTGCAAATGTACCACAATTTCTGTGTCCATTCCTCAACTGAGGGCCATGTGGGTTGTTTCCAGATTCTGGCTATTATGAAGAAAGCTGCTATGAACATGGTTGAACAAATGTTCTTGTTGTATACCTGAGAAACCCAGAAAAGCTAAAACAGTCCTCTACAATAAAAGATCTTATGGAGTTTTCTCCATCCCTGATCTCAGACTGTACTATAGAGCAACAGTAATAAAAACTGCATGGTACTGGCATAGAAACAGACTGGTGGGTCAGTGGAATCGAATAGATGACCCAGAAAAAAACCCACACATTTATGGACACCTGATCTTTGACAAAGATGCCAAAACCACACAATGGAAAAAAGATAGCATCTTCAACACATGGTGCTGGTTTGACTGGATGTCTATATGTAGAAAAATGCAAATAGATCCACACTTATCACCCTGCACAAAACTAAAGTCCAAGTGGATCAAAGATTTTTTTCTTATTTTTAAGTTGTTGCTTCATGTTGTTGCTTTGGAGGGGAACAGGAGATGCTGTGTTTCTTAGTGATTGATAATATTACTAATTTGAGATTTAACTCTTTGCTGTGAATTTTGTAACTATTTTCTCTAGTGTGTATTTTTTAAGTTGTATATGGTACTTTTTTTGTATAAAACTTCTGAAGGGTTTTGAAGTCACACTGACCTAGTTATTTCTATGATTCCTGCTTTTGGTATTAAGTATGTAAAGACTTTTGGTAATGTAAATTGACATAATAATTAATTATATATAAATATATGTATATTATTATAAGAGCTTTGAAAATTTTTCTCTTAACATTTTAATTTTTCTTTCCCTCCTCTCTCCTTCCTTTACTCTCTTCCTCCTCATTTTGCCACCATCTCTTTTTCACTTTGCACAGTACTATGGTTTGAACTCCGAACCTTAAGCATGCCAGGCAAACACCCTGAGCCACATCCCAAGGCCTATAGCCATAATATGTGGCTTTAGTGTAATTTACATTTATTCACTCATTGAACTAAGTTAAAAAAAAATCCAGTCTTAATTTCTAAAGCAGGTGAATGAAGTACCATTTCTCAGTGCTCTGAGTTCAGCTCTTTTCTTTCCTAGGTGGCCTTCTGATTTATTTAAATGGATCAGTGAGCTGGAAAGTACATTTCCTGATCTTCTTGATATGAAGAAAAATCTTTTATCCTGAACATGGTCATTATATATTATGCAGAAGATGTTAATGCACCGGAACCAATAGAAGTTGAGTTCAATTTACTGCTTTGTAGAAAGCTTTCTTGGTGGCAAATGTCATAAGTTTAAATTATAGGTCTTCAAGTGAAAATGCTACTTAACCTTTGTTTAATTAGAAAATCAACACATTGTCACTGGGAAGAGCCCCCTGCCATGCCAGGGCTCCGTGCACGTTAGTCCGACCTGTAGTAATTATGCAAGGTGAGATTTGGGTTTAATTTGTATATCATTTTTCATCTGAAATGCTATGCAAGTATTGCAATTAAAGATTAATTACGAAAGTGTTCTAACTACCCATAATGAGTAATACAACCATCAAGTGCCCAGAACATTTGGGCCAAACAATCAGGTGCTCCATCTAAAAGAAGGTTGGAAATAATGATTGAGAGGAATTATAAATAGCACACCGTCCTCAAACCCAGAGCTTAACAGTATCCAAAGTGGTAAGTTTGACCCCAGAATAGTCACCATAGAAATAAATTACATCAAAGGTTGTACACTTGAACCAGACCCTTTTAGAAGCGTGTGTGTGTGTGTGTGTGTGTGTGTGTATGTATGTGTGTGTGTATTTCACGACTGTGAAAATATCTCTGCCCTTGTAGCATGGAGAAATTTAACAGAAGACTCTCTATATAAGACATGTGTTAGAAAATGGTGACTACTATAGAAAAAACAGTCAGGTAGGTTTAAATGGGATCTGGAGTTGGAATAGGATCAGTCGTAAGCAGGGCAGTTAATATGGACCACACTGAGAACGGACAGAAACAGAGTAGAAAAAAAATGTGCAAGGAGAGAAGCTACATGACGAAGAGGTTATGGGGTGCTCGCCTGCAAGGTTGGGGGCAGGAGGAAAGGAGAGGGGTGAGATGGAACAGTGCAGTATGCTCAGCGAGTGAAACCAGGGGTTATTGCACAGGTTTTGTAGGTAAAGTGCCAGGAAAAGCATTCTAGAACAACGCACAAGGACATTATTCTTTGAAAATTAACTTTTAAAAGATTTTTTTTATACATGTAAGTGCTTTGCCTGTGTTATGTATGTGTGCCAAGTGTGTGCAGTGCTCAGAATGGGCGTCAGATCCCGCAGAATTCAATTACAGATGGCCATGAGCCACCGTGTAGATGTTGGGACCTGAACCCCAGGTCCTCTGTAAGGGCAACGCATTTTTAAGCTCTGAAACCATTGCTCTAGACCCTGACTCCGTTAATCCACCCTTTGTCATCTATTGCCAGATCTATAGCCAGGTGACCTGCACTCTGCCTACACTGTAGCTTCTGACTGCACTTGGGGAGCTGGGTCACACAAGGCTCTTTCTTCTCGTACATGTGACATGTTTCCAGGCATTGCTTTGCATGGTTATGGAGAATGCTGATAGTGCAGTTAGTACCAGAGACCCACTTGCCATATCTGTTACTAGAGCCATAGGGACAGTTGAAATTGTCACTGGAAATGTAACACTCACAGTTCACAGCCAGGAATGGAGATATTAGAGCAGAGAGAAAAGGCTGGTGGAGGAGTGGAGCACCAAGAGTCGCATATCCTGAGGCAGGGGTCTCTTTAGACCCTCATTTTCTTGGAGGGAGGTTCTTTTAATCCTGAAATCTGATTTTTCCCCTGAGGCGGGCAGTAGTAGAAGCCTTTGTTAACCCCAAGGGCATTGACCTAAGGTCATAAAAAAGGTGGCAAAATCTTCAAGGACAGAAAGTACCACGAGGGAAGAGCCACAGTCAACTTTGTATTTTCAGGGCAAAACCAATGAAAGGTTTTGCAGAGGAATAGATATTAAAATAATGGACATCTGACCTATGGGTTGACAGAATAGCAGCAATGCAAACAGAAAGATGTTTTTGTCAAGACTACCACCTGTGGCTGTGAAGTGAGTTCCTTGGTCAGAAGCAATGCTCTGTGAAATACCATTATAGTGCTTCTAACCAAGGAACTCACAGCCAGAGTAACAGAGCAGTGGGTCCATGACCACGGAATATACTGGTCTTGCCATGTTCCCCACCAACCTGAAGCAGCTAGCCTCATAGAAAGATGAATGGATTTTTCAACATACTTACAGTCCCAATTAGGTAGCAGCAGCCTGGAGATCTGGGCCAGGGTTCTCCAGAAAGTGGTAGGTGATTTGAATTAGCTGCCAATGTATGGTACAGTTTTTCCCATTGCCAGAATTCACAAATCCAGTAATTAAGGGGTAGAAAATTGAATAGCTCCACTCATTATTACCCCTAGTGACCCACTAAAAATTTTTGCTTCCTGGTTCTGTGATCTTAAGTTCTGTTGGCCTAGAAGTTTTGGTTCCAGAGAGGGGAGTGTTCCTGCCAGGAATTACAACAAACATTCCACTGAACTGGAAGTTCAGATGTCCCCCCTACCCCGGCCACTTTGAACTTCTAATACCTTTGCACCAACAGGATAAGAAAGGAATGACAATGTTAGGAAAGGTGACTGATCCAGATTACCATTGGGTTGCTTCTTCCTAATATCAGTGGGAAAGATTATGTCTGGAGTGCAGGAGATCCTTTAGGGAGTCTCTTGGTGTAACCATAGCCGTGGCTAAAGTCAATGGGAAACTAGATAACCTATTCCAGGCAGAATTACAAAGGGCACAGAGCATCAGGAAAGAAGGTATGGGAATACAGAATGGGCAGAAGAGAAATTTAGTTGTAAATACCAGCTGAGGCCATGAGACAAGTTATAGAAATGAGGATTATGGTTGGTGTGAGTGATCTACTGTACTTTTTCCTTTTCCAAATTTTTATTTTTACATATTAATTACAGTTTATTCACTTTGTATCCCAGCTGTAGCCCCCTCTCTTATTCTCTCCCAATCCTCACCCATCCTCCTTCATCTCCTCCCTACCCTTCTCTAAGTCCATTGATAGGGGAGGTCCTTCTCCCCTTCCATCTGACACTAGTTTATCAGGTCTCATCAGGGGTGGCTGCATTGCCTTGCTAGGCACAGAGGAAGACGATGTATTTTTTTTTAAGAATGCATTTGTACAGACACTTGAGTTTTCTTTCCTCAAGGTATTTGTTATGTGATTTAACATTAATTAGGAGAATATCAATGGATACCATATTTAAGTCTGAGATACTAAAAAAGTGTCCCTCATGGGCCATTACCACCTATTCTAAATTTATAATGCATGTGTGGTTATACAAGGGATAGTTATATCATGTTAGGTATAATATGACCTGGTTAAATATACAATTATATGCAATTATATATGGGATACCTAAATTATGATCAGGCATTATTGTGATCTGATTCTTGTTTTCATTGGGAAATTAATTACAACATAAGAAGATAAGGTTTGTTGACATAGGTTGACATATAATCAAATTGAGAAGAGGTGACTTGTGGTTCCTGTTTTGGTTGTCAATTTGACTACGTCTAGAACTAAATCCCCAAAATAGAGGGTACACCTGTAAGAGATTTCATTGTTGTTTGTTTGTTGCTTAATTTGAAGGAGGAAGATCCACTTCTAATATGATCTTTGAGTTAGGAAGAGACACCTTTATCCTGGGTCACACCTTCTGCTGGAAACCTATAAAATGACACGGAAGAAGGAAGCTTTTGCTCCTTGCCTGCTTGCCGTCATCTAGCTAGCATGTGCATTCCTTCACTGGCACTAGAGACTGTTTCTTCAGGATTCCAGCATATACTGAAGACCAGCTGAGGCATCTAGCCTTGTGGACTGAGCAAGGACTGGATTCTTGGATGTTCCATTCATCCAACATTCTTGGATGTTCACAGTCCTCCATTGTTGGATTAGCTAGACTGAAGTCTGTGTGTCATTCCAATAAATCTACCTTTTATCAATATATTAATATACAGTCATTCTATAAGTTCTGCTACTCTAGAGAACCCTGATTAATCCAGATTAGATATTTGAATCTGAGGGGGACAACAAACTGTTGAGTAAGAATTGAATGGAGGCATTGAAGTGAAAAATGTTAAAATTATTGAAATAAAGATTCTCGTTGGTAGTTGAATGGTAACATAGAAACAGAACTGAAGAACATGTTAGTGGGTTGGAATATTCTTTATGGCAATAACGAAGAACCGAGAGATTAAAGGGATGAATGCAGAGTCAAGAATTACGGTGAGTAGGGGAGTCAACACCTGTATAACAAGAGCCTGAAAAGGGGGAAAAAAAATAGGTTGGAAACTAAGTTACAATACAAGGTTTTACATAATAAACAATATCAGATTTTAGATTGAAGGAATAAAGTCTTAAATAGAGTTTTCTTATGGGGCTTCAACATTTTATTATTATTATTATTTTTACATATGTTCTTTTATGTTCTCTATGTAGCCCTGACTGGGTTGGAACTCTCTATATACACCAGGCTGGCTTTGAACTCACAGAGATCTACCTGCCTCTGCTCCCTGGGTGCTAGGATTAATGGTGTTCACCACCATTCCTATAAACAGGGTAAGTGAGGAAAAACAAAACAGAAACAACATCTACACCTTTTAAATGTGGCTCTTGGCTGTGATCTGCCACCACTGAGATCCACACACAGACTCAGAATGTCTGAGAACGCAGATGAGGAAACCCCTCATCTTTATTACACTAATTTATTAAACATTTCTTTTCATTAGAACACAGGAAAAACCTTAGTAACATAAACTCCCCTATGGTAGTCTTACCAATACAAATAAAATGTACTTTCAGGTGTATCACAGACCTAAAAAAATATATCAATATGATTACTTCGAGATTATGGTAGTTTTTAGACTTAACACCAGCACACCTTAGTTTTGTAACTCTGGAGATCGACGTCAGGGCTTCACAATGGTATAGTGGGCTACAGGGAAAATGCATACATGTGGGCTGGCATCGCCTAGGCTGAAGCACTTACAATCCTTGCAGCCTGAAGGCTGAGGCAGAAGATTGGGGGTTTGATCCCAGCCTAGCTTACACAGTGAAACTATGTCATGAAATACAACACAACCAAACAAAACAGAGTGTCCAACTTTTAGAGTAGTACTGTTATGGTCAACTTATTAACAGAAAGTGGGCTGAAGTATGGAGTAAGCAAATAAACAGTAAATAAAATAAGTGTAAAAGTAAACATGACTGTAATAATCTATCAGGCAGACATTTTCAAGTTTGAATTCTCAAAAGATTCCACAAATATATAGTTAGATATATTTAGACAAAAATGCAAAAATGACTTATTATATATTAGGAACAAGAAGGCTCATGGGTCATGTCTAGAGGAGAAACAAAACCATTAGGTGAGAAACGTCATATGGAAAGAGATGAAAACTATCCACCAGTACAAGGAACAAGAAGTACAGAGTCATAGATGATGTTTGACTAGCAAAATAACGCACGAAAGTCTCACTCAGGTGACAGGAGGCTTAGACATATCCAGCTAAAGATTACCTGTGGTGGTAGAGTTAGGGGAAGTCTAGGGAGCCATCGTTAGGGCATGGGCCAAGTCACCTGTGGTCTGTACCTACAATGAATCACGAAGCATGCAATATTCATAGAGCTGCATAAATAGGTCACAAAAACAAGGCTGAGTGGGAAAGCACGAAGACAGTGGAGTTTATGGCACAGTCATAATATGAGGGATGGCGCACAGGGCCAGTGCCATCAGTTCTCGGGAATGTACACATATTTTTGAAAAAGCACACACACATTACACACATGCACTCATACAAACATGGTGGGATTAAAAGGCTACATATAAGATATATTCACACGGGTACCAGCAGTAGGAAGAGAAGATAATTTAGAACAGTTAAAAATCTAAAAAAAAGAAAGAAAGAAAGTAAGAAAATAAAAGAAAAGAAGAGAAATTAAGGCCAATGAGGCACACTGTCAGGATGTGCAGAGAGGGGCATCAAATGAATGAGAGGCCAGACACCCTCCCCAAAAGAGGCCTAAGCATGAGGCTCATTACAGGAGAGAGGAGAGAGGGTAACCAGTACTGGGAAAGTATCCTGTCGTCGAAGGTAGGACTAATAAGAAGGGTATCCCTAGTCCCTAGATCTTTTTTTTTTTTTTACTTGCCATAGGAGGGGAACTGTAGGCTTTGTGCATACATTCATTCAGTACCGGAACAATTAAAAACATCTTTTCCTGTGAGAGGCCGTGACTATAGCAATTCTTATAAAGTCTGTTTGAGTCCTTATTGGAAGAACTGAAAATAAAAAGTATACTATAAATTGTTTGATAACCTTGCTGACAGCGTTCCCCACGTTGATTACAAAGCTGGTCCCTGTGCATTACGATGCCCTGTCTGGAACAGACTCTCTTAAAGACCGTGAGAAATCTGAAGAGAAGCCCTGAGTCCGTGAAGCGTTGCTCTTCTTGATGAAAAGCTTCTTCATGCAGAGGCTGAGCCTACGGTGGCTCTTGGCAGCAGGAAATATTTCTCTAACAATATCTGTTCACGCAACTTCTGTCTTACAAATAACTAGCTCAGCCTCGTGGAAACAGCCTTGCGATTGAGGCTTGAATATTTAAAAAAAATAAGTCTTGTGCCTCCCATACTTTGCACCATTTGTTAACACTGTAAAAATGGACAGCTGGTTTCGCAGAAGCTAATGAATTTTGATCACTAGAGAGCAAAGGGCAGAAATGCACATGGTGGCTATTGGTGGAAAAGAATCACTGTTGGATGTGGCCTCTAAGGCTGAGAAAATTCTAGAGAGAAGAGCACAGCCGGGCAGAGTTGTGCCAAAAATGGTTTGGCCAAGAGGGGAGTGAGAGCGTTGCTGAAGAAGCTGTGAGCGACTGGGCACTCCGCTGGGGGAGGCCTGCAACTTATTCGCATTTTCCCTTTGCACAGAGTTTGCTCACTTTACTTAGTTAGTACTATTTGTCTGATTTTCTTTAGCATTTTTGTTCTTAGTACTTGTTTCTAGTCAGGACACCGTTTTTCAATCCCTGTCTATGAGCAAGCCTGGGGCCTGTTACCCACAACTAGGGCAAAATGTTTGCATCACAGTCTCGGCCAATAGCGCAGCTAATGCCAAACAGGCAAGACCTCAATTTGATACCAGAAAGATTGAAAACTGCAGGGTCTAATCTGATGGGAAATGGTGTCTTTCATAATATTTTGACTTTCTCTGCAATTTTATATATTTATTTATTTATTTATTTTGGCCTCTGTCATGCTTGTTTTCAGTCTGGGATACTTAGTGGAAATGGTATTTCCAAAGAAGGTAAATAACAAGCATTTCTAAGAAAAGAACTTTAGAGAAAGATTATGTGGGAAACTACTTGGGAAATGGGATGACTTAGCTTTAAATATGGTTATTAACTCAGATAAATATAAAAAAACCATATAGCTTGTGTATGCACTCATTTAGCTGTCAACTCCACAAACATTTATTTTTGGAGAAAACACTGTCCAGTGGTCAGCAGGACCTTTATTCTCTGTTGCTATACAGCTTCCTTCTAGTAGAGGAACACACAAATACATCACAGGCCCTAAGGGGAACTGGACATGGCAATGATTAGCTGCCTCAGATGGTGTGCTAAGAGAACATCTCTGAAGCAAAGTGACAGAGGCTTGGAGAAAAACAAGAACAGGTGAGGTTGCCTCGTGTTCTGGGGATGCAATGAGATCAAGCTTTATAGCAAAGCATGCTACAGAAAAGTACCAAGACTGTGGAGACCAGTCAGGCCCTACCTGCAGTCATCCAAGCAAGGTTCAACCATGGCTTTGAGGAGGGTGGAGACTAAAAGAAGGTAGCAAATGCATTGGTGGTGAGTCTAGAGGATTAGTCACAGAGATATTAGATGGAAAGTAATAAGGGAAAGAGAAGAAAGGAATTATGGCTAACTCCAAATTTTGGAGTTAACTTAAAAAATGGGTGTATGGTGAAACTATCTACTGAGACAAGGGATGCTGGAAGAGGCAGAGGCTTGATGCAGACTTTAAGATTCTTTATTGCTATATTCATTCTGAGATGCTCACTAGAAATCTTCATCAAGATAGACAGATCCAAAAGCCATGAGAAAAGCAAGGTCTGAAGATTTAAGTCAATGGCTCAAATAGTATTAAAAGCCATTAGAAGTTAGGTGGGATACAGTTTTACAGGACAGTGTGTAGACTCAGAAGACACTTCAACACTTGCTTGTCAAGTGAGGAAGAGAATGCAGCACATACTAAGCTGCTAGTTAACGAGCAAGAAGAAAAGCCAGAGCTCAGAGCCATGGAATCCATGGGAAGCAAGTATTCAAGGAGGCAAGAGACAGACCATGCTAACTTAAGACAATCTTTCTAAGGGCTTTAGTGATAAGAGGTAAGAAAGGAGGGAAGGGAAGAAAGGGGTGAAAGAAAGGAGAAGGGGAAGTAGGGAGCTTTGACAAGATGGATAGATAGGGCTGATTCCCTGGTCAGACTATTGGCAATCAAATCTCTTCCAGTCTTCCACTTGTGACGTTAGGTGGATTAACTAATCTTTAGCTTCATATATATATGTCTTTCCTTCCCTCTGTGATATATATATATATATATATATATATATATATATATATATATATCACAGAGAATCTTGTATGAGGAGTCTCGTCAGAGAAAGGGAAGAAAACTGCTTTTGCATGAAGTTCTCTTGCTAATCCATCTCTCTGGCTAACTGTGATCCTTTACCTGGTTTGGCCTTTTCCTACTGAGACTTGACAGTTCAGAAAATACCTGCCAGGGCTGCCTCATGACCATCCTGACTTCCAATTCCTGTCCAGCCCAAGCTCTTACTATAGACTCCATAATTCAAGAGCAGTGCTTCGCTGCCTTTTGGGTTGCAAAACTTCCTGCAAAGGATTTTTAAAGGATTCACATGGCAAAAGAATATCTTCCTCTGGGATCCATCCTTTGAAATGTAAACATCAATGAAGGTGATAGCTCATCTCCTCATCTCCTCATCTCCTCATCTCCTCATCTCCTTCAGAGGTCAGAATCCTAATTTATCCGTGATCCCTTGTTCCAAGTTATAAAATTACCCAACTCATGAAGACAGGAGAAAGTTCACACTTTCTTTAAGTACAGTGAGTTGACAAGCACAGCCAGCCTATGAGCCTCTCCATCACAACTTTTAAAGCACCGAAACATGAATGTTTACAAATCTTTAAATATAATGGAAAGCACAACCCCGGCGAAGTAAAAATAAATCTCTCTCACTCTCTTTGGGGTGGAGTTGAGCCCTGACTGAGTCCCAGCCTTTTCTCTCTTCTTGCAATGGCTTTCTGTAGAGTTCTCCTTGCCTGGGGATCTTTGTCAGGTACAGTCTTTGCTTTGACAAGATGGATAGATAGGGCTGACTCCCTGGTCAGACTATTGGCAATCAAATCTCTTCCAGTCTTCCACTTGACCTGTGACGTTAGGTGGATTAACTAATCTTTAGCTTCAGTTTCTTCCTTGTGGAAATGAAATGGGAAGCAGCAATAGCTTCTATGTGGTAAAGTCTTACGAGAAAGTAGAGTGGGTGTTGCTCTTGGCCTTGGGATGTTATCCTTGACCTCTGAGCTAACACTCAAGTTGTTGCTAGTGAGCCAAGCTTGCAGAAAATAGGGGCATAAGCATATCTTTTGCTGTAATTACTGAAATTTAGGCACCGAATACTTTTTTTTTTTAACTTTTAACTTTCTAAGTCTGAGAGATGGCTATTTTGGTCATCTACAGATTTGGAAGTATTTCATAACTGGAATTCCAACTTTCTGCTTTGTGCCCTTCCCCTTGTTGACTTTCTCTTTGCTCTCTCCATCACTTGGCATTCAGATGGTGCTAAGTCATTCGCCTGTGAATTTGGAATGTAGATGCTTGAGGAGCAGCTGACCAAATAAGCCCTATTATTGAGTTGAAGGAAACTGAGCTGTTTCACAGCCTTGCCTGCCATGCTTAGCTCAGAGAGCTTTCCCAGGTCTCCAGTCTTCATGAACTTACAAATCATTTAATGAACCTTGGTTTTTCTGTGAACTTGCACTGCCATCCATGTGATAGGGGCTGTAGATTAATACTGTTGTGGGAAGAAGGGCCTCCCTGAGAGTTGTTCAGTGGACAGTGGTTCTCCTACCATGTAGTCAGTTTGGCTCCTCACATAACTCAAAAGAACTTGAGGCCTAGGAAGGATTTCTCAGCTCCTTTGAGCAACACCTTCACAGAGATACCACTGTTTAACTTCTGAGGAAGTTTGAGCTATGTGCCTTGAGCCTGGACATTGGTTCTTAACCTTCCTCTGAGTGTCAGTGTCTACCTGAAGCTTAGGAAGCAGATTTCAGATTTCTGGCTTCTTCTTTAAATTTCTGGTAAAAGTCATCTATTGTGGCTCATGTACCTTGCTGGCTGAAGGATGACCTATACCCTAGCCTGCTTTCTAACAAGCCCACTCAGCTCCCTTCTATGGCATATATTTGCCAATGGGGCCAACAGGTGTCTTCCATACTAGAGACCAATACATACCTCCTTCCTTCTCAGCTGTCACTGGGGTCCTTGTGAAGCTTGGGCTTTACTCTCTGGTTCTTTTCTGTGCCAGAGCACTTGGGCTGACCTACCCTCCTTCAGGCTTAGATAACAGCGTAGTTATGTTTGCTATCCTTTGTCCTCCTAAGAAAGCCCTAGCCCATGGATTCAGTGCAGGGCTGAGTCTGGACACCCAGCCTGATTGAGACTCTAGTTATCATGTGGTATAAATAGATCTGCCAGGCCATGTTGGGATATTTCCACGTGCTAGCTCCTTATCTTGTGTCAAAAAATGGATGAAAGTTTCTTCCACTATTCAGAAGAAATATCAGCAACTGCTTTTTCCTTCCTGCATTGCTTTTAATTTATTTTTTTCCCCTTCTACTTTTTTACTAGACCAGAACCATGGCTGGACTCATCTCTTCCAAATGACCCACATTAGCTCTTTTGGGATGACAGGTTCCAATTATATTTAGACGTCCAGTCAGAACATGTCTTTTCTGTTTCTTCAGTTGCTTTACAAAAGATGTGAACTTGGCTTTGTCGGGATGGGAGTGGTGGAGGCTGGGCCTCCCTGGTATCCCCTCTGTCTGCATAGCTAAGAACAACCTCTGACTCTTTCACACTTAAGTTGTGTCAAGCCCTTCTTCCCTAGAGCCCTAGGGGAGGGCATGGGGGATGCGGCCCCATGTCTTAACTGAACATGGTGACACTGGGGTGAAATTTTCCAACGAACTTTTGTCTGCTCTGCTGTCTTACTGGCGGAAATCCCTGGGCTCCAGTTTGCTGCTCTGTGGCCACTGTGGCAGGTATAGGGGATGCCTGGGGGACAGTTCTGCATGAGAGTATTCTGCCAGGGCAGGCACAGGGAGACAGTCACATCTCAGGCTGGTATTTAGAGAAGGAAGAGGATGAGCAAGTTAGGATATGTTCCTTTAAGTGAACAGGGGAAGAAGAAAATGAAAGGGGAAAATAGTAAAGGGTACGAAAAGTATCTCGCATTAAAGTTGTGTTGTCTGTATTCCAAGTGTCCTGCTGAAGAATTTACACTCATCAACCTCAGTGAACTCTAAGTTATATGCAGTAACCTTACTGAATACAGAAACTGTATTTTCACTAGACATACAGCTACTAAACAAATTCTTGTTAGTCCCCAGAGTTGGCAAGAGGCAGAGGAAGGGTTCAAAGCCCATGCTGGTGACCACACAGCCTTGTGCGAATGCTGACTGCCCAGGCCATGTTCAACCCCTACAAAGCACATGTTCAAAAAGTTGAAAGAAACTTGGGAATAAAGTATCTAGCTCTTTTACTAGACTGATGAGAAAAGATAGGGGAGGTAATGATAGTTGGTTAAAGAAATGGGATGGGGAGATTTTATAAGAGTTGAACTGAGACCAAGTCCAACTTGCTGACTGCAGAGCTGTTAAACTTGTTCTTTTGGAGACAACGCTCCTCTCTGCTGACCCTGGCCTGGGCATTTACTGGGGAAAAATATTCCCTGGGTTGCTTCAATTGGTCCACGCCTGGGACACGTGCTTTGTGTCCACTTCTAAGATAACAAAAAATTAAAAACCGGAACTGGGGACTTAGCTTTTGTTACCAAGTGACAATAAGTTGCTAACCCAGGACATTAGTTCACTCTCTGGAAACTTCCCTTTGTAAGGTCACCAATGGTTTCATTATTGTTAGATCCAAAGATTATAGCTTGCAAAAATTAATGGTCCTTGTTATTATTTGACACTGTCTTTTTCATAAAACTTCTCCTCTGGAGACATTACCTTCTCCTCATTTTCCTTAGATAGCTCTTTGTATTTTTCTTTATTCTAGCAAGGCTCTTATTCTGCCTGTCCCTTACATTTTATTGGTTTGAGGAATTCAGGCTTTCCCTCCATTTCTCTTCTTTTCTAATGAGTTATTTCTAAGTCATTTTCCTTCAAATGCACCAGGATGTCTCAACAGGTCTCCAACTTTCCTCTAGGCAATTCTGGTGAGTGGGAAGAAAGGTGCAGAGCTGGAGCTGGACTTCTCCATCTAGGAGAAAAGTCAGGAAGACGAGCCAAGGAGAATCCTGTTATGATGACACTCAAGCAGATGATGTCCAGCATTCTGGGGATGGCTTGAATTTACAAAGAAACTCAGATCTGGTCATCAGGGTATGATATATTGTTGAAGTAAAAGGTATTCCTGATGGACTATTTAGCTAAAATAAAGGAAAATGTGTAATTTGTGACATACCACCTGAGGGAAAAATTTCAAGGTACTGGGCTCCCAGGGAGTTTGGGGTCTTTTAAAAATTGGGGTGTATTCACTGTATGTAGTGACAGTCTTCATGAAGTCTATTGTGCACTTTGAGTATGTTCACCTCTCTGTTCTCTCTCATGCTCCCTCACACTATTCCTATTCATTTCCCTAGACAGACTTAACTTTTATTTTCATGTCAGATCTATAAAAATGATTTTTTTGCAAAATATAAGATCTATAAGTGAGAGAAAACACGATATTTCTCTTTCTGTGTCTGACACATTTTTCTTAGTATGATGATCTTAATTTCATCTATTTCTTGTAACTGACACAATTTTGTCCTTTCTTAAGGCTGAATAAAACTGTGCTGTGTATACACACCATATTTCCCTCCATCTGTTGATATATATCCTACTGTAACTTCCATATTGTGAAGAATGTGACAATAAATATCAGTAACTTTTGTGAGATTTTGACTTAAAGTCCTCCAGATGGACAAGGAAGAGTGACATAGCTGGAGAGTATATTTTTAAAAATGCTTTATTATTTATTTTTATTTTATTTACATTGGTGTTCTGTAGGCATGCATGTCTGTGTGAGGGTATCAGATCTCCTGGTGCCGGAATTACAGATAATTGTGAGCAGCCATATGGTACTGGGAATTGAACCTGGGTCCTTTGGCAGGACAGCCAGTGCTGTCAACTGTGGAGCCATCTCTCCAGCCCTGCTGGTGACTATATTTTAAACCTATCACTCCTTCTATGGCCCCTGACTCATGTGGCTTATACAAAAAGCAGTGTCACTTTTTTTAAAATTTTTTATTAATTACACTTTATTCATTTTGTATCCCCCCATAAGCCCCTCCCTCCTCCCCTGCCGATCCCACCCTCTCTCCCCTTTCTGCATGCATGCCACTCCCCAAGTCCACTGATAGGGGAGGTTCTCCTCTTCTTTCTGATCTTAGTCTATCAGTTCTCATCAAAAGTGGCTGCATTGTCCTCTACTGTGGCCTGGTGCAGTGTCACTTTTAAAGCTCGCTTTCTGCTACAATTGCCCCATTGTCTGCCTAAAACACATGGGAGTAGTATAGAGCTAATTGTGATTCTAAAAATGGCTTTTCAATATTTTTCATGTACCGGAACACAACAATCAAAGGCGTTGTCGGGATTCTGCCCTTTCTTAATGTTAGCTAACCCATGGCATCTCTACCTTAAGAAGACGGGTGTGGTAAATTGGCCAGCAACCAGGCCACACCAATGTTTTCTTGATGGTAGATTGCCACAGGTGAAAGAATTGATTGGTGAACTACCAGAAACCCAGAGAGGGAGTCTAAGGTGGTTCATACTCACCAAATCCTTCAAACCCGGTTGCTTTATATACCACTAAGGGAATGTTGCTGTGTTCCTAAAGTATAAGTGGCATTAGAAGAAAATATCAAAGATTTAAGAAGCCATGTGCATAATGATTACCTTGACGTAAGTTCGGGTTAATCTGGGGTGTGGTAAAAGCAGACATGCTGGCTCGCCGAGCGTCGTGAAATGGTGGGTGGGAAGAACGTAAGAGTGGGACGAGTTCAGTGAAATGATATTGTTACAGATACAGCAGGGCGGTGGCACACACGAGCTCGCAGTGGCTGTGGCTGCACGCATGCACAAGGTCTGTACAAGGCCCGGCCAGACAAAAGTCTCGGTATGGATGGAGGAGGGACCGTGAAGTCCTTCCGCTCGCGGAGAAGCTAGAGCCAGTCCCTGGCTGCTGTGAGAAGAGGCAGTTTCCTTGACATATGGATTTGGGAAGGAACGGTGCTGGAAGGATGTGACAGAGATTAGAGGAGGAAATGGAGGTAGGTTTGATCACAACACAGTCGTGTACGGAATTCTCACTTTTTTGAAAGCAAAAATATTGGTGAAATAGATTAGCCTGTGTGGCTGAATCTATTGTTTTCATAGCTCATTTTTTTTTCCCTTCTGCTGTGTTAAACATCAACCTTTTTTCCATGAAGAGGAATCTATGTCAGGTGAAATCTGCATTCTTTTCTGTTGAGATCACTGCCCAGAGAAAAGTATGAATTCCTATTTATCTTTTAAGGCGATGTTGACTCATTTTCTTTTTCTCTTCTTACTTTCCTCCTTATCTTTCTCCATTTATCATTTCAAGTAAACCTGAGCTTATAGAGCCCATCCAGCTCCCTTCTCCTTCCTTTTTTCCCCTTCCTTCCTTTCCATTTGTAAGTTTTACAAACAGTAGATGGTTTTATATATAATTTTGAAATCATAAGCTTAAAGTTTCTGAAATTGGAGAAGCCCTGAAAGATGTCCCTGCCTACACTCTGATTTTATTAAAATTGAGGGCCCATGGTGCAGGGAATGGGGCATAGAGCTACATCTGGGCATCTCGGGTTTCTTCTTCATTCTTTTTTTTTTTTTCTGTCTTACAGAAGAAATGAGGCCTAGACACTCACTGTGGGAACGATCTCCATTCCTCCTTATGCTGTTGTAAGTTTTCCCCTTCCTTCTCTGAGCTCTTGGAATAGTGACTCATGAGAGTCAGCCATTATTTTACAGACATCTAACCCATATATCTAGGCTCTTCTCTAACTAGCACATAATTAAAATAACCCATTATATTAATCTACATTCTTCCAAGTGGCTAGTTACCTGAACTCAGGTACGATGCATCTTGGTGGCTGAATCTCGCATGCCTGACTCTACCCTAGAATTCCTGCTGCCTTCCGGATGTCCCACCTGTTTCCTGCCTCATCCATTGGCTATAGGTTCTTTTAATTGACAGGTGTCGCATCCATGCAATGTGCAAGAGATTCATCCTGCAGGCTGTTTGTTTTTTCCATGTGAAGGTTCCTAAAATCAACAGAGAGGTAAGTCATGACTGTCTTTTAATTCACTCACCAACAAACAACTGGCTGTAGAGTTCCAGGCGGGTGTGACCTTCAGTTGGAGCCTTGCGGACCTGCTGGGGCAGGCGATCCACCTGGAGACTGGCCTGTTTGACGTTCCTCTCTGCAGTGACCCGATGCCACTGGTCATCGTTGAGGGGAGAGGGCGACCTCACCACAATCTCCACTGGCCCATTTCCAACATCAAATGAAAAGGACACCTCTGTGGCAGCTAAGGGAGCAGAAAGCATGAAAGCTACATTAGTATATTTCTCCCGGATACCAAGTAGCAGTAGATTATAGAGGAATGTTACACAGGTCAGTGGCGAAGCCACTAGAGGAAATGTAAATATGAATTCATTATTGTCACTAACCGAGAAGAAGAAAATAAGTTTATCTTTGCAGAGGTAGGGTCTGTGTGCAAGGCATGCATTTATTTAATTGCTTTATTTAATCTTTAAAAAGCATCTAAGAAGTTGCCATCATCGGCTCTTCCCAGATAAGAAAACTGAAAGCCAGGGAAGCTGGCCAGAAGCTACACTTGTTGATAAAGGTGCAATGGCGGCAGCCATACCTTTGTGGTAACTAAGCACTTTCTAATTGAATTCAAGTTCTGCTCGACAGGAAGGAAATTATACTGAGTAGTGGAAACTTAGCAAACTACCCAGGGCTCGTGAAGTCATAGATCTTAGAGGAGAACCTACTCCTGATAGATACTTTACTAGACCAGTATAAATCTTAACTCCATTCTGAATTCGCATCCTTCAATGAATAGATAACTGTAGTTCTCCTCCCCTATCTAAGAAGCTTCTCTTGCCAGCAGATGGAGACATCTCAGAAAACTGCAACTGCTCAAAATCCAGGAAGTCACTGTGGTTGGATCTGCGGCCACAGCTGCCACATCTACAACACAAGTCCTGCACCTAAGGCCCAGAGAACACTGGAGGAGAGGACCCAGAGGTCTGTTCTAAGACTGTGCCTCCTAGAAATGGCAGGGAAGCAACGATATCACAACAATATGGCTGCCTAGTTAAGACCCGGGCAACCACACCAAGAGACATCTTGTGGGCCCCCACCCCTAGACAACAGTCAACTAAGGCATGCCTAGAGTGGTAGAAAGAGCCTTCCCGGGGGAATGGGCTCTCTGATTAGTTATTCGATGCCAAGTCACCAGCCCCAAAGTCATGGGCTTGAAAGCCACACTAACTGGACTCATCAGGTGGCATGTGAGTATGTGTAGGTGGACACACACTCTCCCACTCGACACAATAATAATCATAGAAGAAGAGGCCACAGTTCTAAGAGGAATTGGGGGGGGGTGACTTAGGAGGGGCTGGAGGGGAAGACATGGGAGAGGTAGTGGGGAATAAAGGGAAGGTGGAAATGATGCAATGATATTCTACATGGGGACTTCCTAGGAAATGTTACTGTGGAGCTAGAATTGAGAGCTACGGCTTTAAGAGGCCTTCCAAAAGTATTCCATCATTCCTCACAGTCCTTATTGGACATTAGAGTCTATGAGTTATTCAGGCTTTGGCAGTAACCAGCATCTTTCATTTGGACCACTACTGGATGTCTCAAAGGATGTGCAGCCTTCCCCCGTCCCCTGCCCCTCATAATCCTTCGCTGCACAATGCTGCGAACAGTGGCTAGTTCACATCTGGGACACCAGATCCTGCTCACAGCCTCCCTCCAAGTACTGACCACAAATCATTCTTGTTTACAGAGATCTCCTCTATTGTTTTGTAACAAATCATCTTCCAACAATAGGTGAATGGGTTTGATGGCTGCTTTGTCAAATTTAGTTATAAGTAGCCTTTTAATTTCACATCCTAAGCTCTCTGTGAGGCCCCTCAGTGGCCACCCAGTGCTTTATAAACACGTTTGAATGTCTATTTTTCTCAGGACTGGCAGGGAAGGCAGCTTTCTGCTGAAGCAGCACATGCGCCTCTTGTTCCCTTAGGCTTGGAGAATTCTTTTCAGCATTAAAGATGTGGTGCACCAGTGAGTTTCCTGGCTTTGAGTGCAGAGACGGCCGCCCCTCTATCCATCAAAAAGCCTTCTACCTAATCTCCAAGCCATTTAATTAAATATATGTCATTTTTTCCCCAGGGCTAATGGAAAATTCCGTTTCTTTGGGATAGTGTCACAAGCAATCAAACTTCTAATTTAAAAACCGCAGCGGGACAGAATCTCTCAGGGGCTCCCCTGTTCTCTGCCTCGGTGTCCGGGTCCCTGGAAAGCTACGGTAACTTTATTGAGCTATAGGGATATTAGTTATAGAGCTCAATTTAATCAACCTAATTGTATCAAGGAATTTTGATCCTCTATGTCATTAGAAAGAGAACCTTCATTTTAACACCTGCGGTGATTCACACACAGTTCGGTAAATCGTCTCATCCAGATTAGAATTAGAAGCCCCTGCCTCCAGGATCATGGGGACAGGACTTCACTTGCAGACTAGTGACCTCCCTCGGTTGCCATGGTAGTAGGATGGGAATGCAGGTAGACTGTCACGTGACTGCAGGCTCACTGATCCTTCTTGGTAGGTAAGATACGCTGGATGGGGGGAAAGTAGCCCAGGCTTCATGTGAAATCTGTTCTGCTGTGGTGCATGTGAGCTGACACATTCCTAAATGTGAGTCGTCAGAACAGCAGGAAAATAAGGGTGCCTGGACTGAGTAGGAAAGATTGTTTCGCTTTAAAGGAATCAACTACTATCAGGGAAATAGAATTTAGTGATAAATTGAGTTTTACCCTCAGGTTCGACTGGAAGGGATAAACGCTGGTCTCATTTCCTCGGCTACTGCCCTCGTGCTATGACAAATACTTGTCTGGGTCTTAAACTGTCACCGTTTTGAGAAATTCCAAGCAGCAGCAGGTTTTTACTTTTTACACTTTTTGTCACAATAGGTGCCTGCCTACTCTCTTGACTCCATCCTCCTTGTTGTTTGAACTATTTATTCTTTGAGAATTTCATACCTCATATAGTGTGTTTTTATTGTACCTCTTCAACAACTTCATGATTGTCTGTCTGCCTATCTATCTATCTATCTATCTATCTATCTATCTATCTATTCCATCAGTTGGAACACGTTCAACACACCAGGACCACATCCATAGAACAAACTGACTCCCCCTTCATGGCAGCCATCAACTGTCAATACCTCCTCAGCTATGGGTAGGGATTTGTATAGGAACTTGTAGAGTTAGGGTTACTTTGCGAACCCCTGAGATGTTGACTGGCTTGGTCTTGTGCAGGTTTTATCCAGGAAACCACAGCATCTGTGAGCATATGAGAGCAAGTGGCCTGTCAAGTCCAGAAGACACTTTCTCTCCGGTCTTCCCCAACCTCTGGCTCTTACAACCTTTCCGTTTTCTCTGTGTGATGTGCTTTAAGGCTTGAGTGGGGGGCTGTGACCCAGATGTCCCATTGATGGCTGAGAACACCACACTCACTTTTGCTCTGTGCTTGACCCATTGTTGTGAGCCTCTGAATTAACTGCACAAAGGAGCGTCTCTGAAGAGGTCTGGGATCTGCACTCATCCATGACCTCTGCACTCCTAACAGCCGTTCTTCAATTGAGAAAAGGAGAGGATGTTTTCCAGGACCTGGCTGTTGCTCCTCACTCTCTTGAGGGTGCAGGAAGAGGGGCTCAGGGTCCAGAGCCTTCATGAACAATCCTGTTGCAGGACCCTCCCTTCCAGCTCTGCTGTAGAAGGGGCAAGGGAAGGCAAGGGTCCCCTCATTTCAGTCACTCAATGTCAGCTGCCCTGACATTCCTAAGGGACTCCTTTGAGAAATCCCATCTCCCAGGCAGACAGCCAGTGTGTTTTAAAAGCTTCTAACATTCAGTTTGTGGCTGATTGCCCTTGGCCTTCTGGGTGAGAGCAACTGACATTTCAAGAAAGATAATTACAGAGAGAGTCAGTAAGCGAATAAAGAGAGGCAGCATAGGAGACAGCAGAGCCAATGACACTGCTCAGTTAATGCGTGTCTTCACTTGGAGGCTGAAGCGCTGCCCTGTCTGTCTCTGTCCGTAGGGAATGGATTTCTTACATAATGAAGATACTTCCAGAAACAAGCATATAGCATAACTCACTGGAAAGAACACAGCAGCAAACATGAATGATTGTCCTTCCAGGAGTGTTGAAGACTGATTTTATATATATGGAATATATATATTCCTTCTCTTGAAGTTAGTAAGTTACTTGGCCAGTTTCATGAAGCGTGGGTCAGAGACAGCAGACATCATGAGCTTCAAGTTTATAGTGGTTTCTCTGGCCTCTGCCCTAAAGTCCCATGGGTCAGCCATGGATGCCACAGAGGAAGTGAGTGGGTCAGCTGCACAGTGGAGGAACTGGGCACTTAGAACACCATGGTCTTTCAAAGGTGCCGTTGGCAAATCTGCTTCGCTTTTGGCCATGGAGAGACACTGTTCATCATTATCCTGGTCATGAAACAAGTATGCCTCCGGCTCAGCAGACAAGCAGAAAGGGAGGACCTGTGGGGAGTTCTCTCGTAGCAATTAGTCTCTCCTGTTTATTCGTTTGTTTTGCAAGAATGGATGTGTTCTCAGCCTCAGCCTTAGCGGGATGAGGGGAGCCCCATCCCAGACACCAAGGCTGAGTCTGCATCGAATTAAAGCAAGGTTGGCCTCTTCTTGATCCCTGCCAGGAGCCCACTTAGCCATTCCCTCTCAGCCAATGGAACATGGTAAGAGTCTTTGGGGAGAGGTTTCTTAGCTCATGAGTGACATGGGGAAAAAGTGGTTTCCTTTCTGCTCTTGACATTAGGTGGAAGTTTGTGAGTACGAAGATTGCTAGAACCACTTCACAAACATCAGGCCTACCGAGGAGAAACAGAGAGTAACGGGAGCTCTCTGAGCCCTTGCTCACATTATCCAACCCCTAAATCATCTCCATAGTTGTATACCTCAGGGCTTTTTTCTGTTTTTTAATAAGTAAATCTTTTTTCAGAGTGACTTTTTACAGATTAAAAAAGGCTGTGTATGTGAGTACAGGTGCCTGCGGAGCGCGGAGGTGACAACTTGCTGTTGTTGGAGTTGCAGCTGGTTGTGAGCTGATGTCTTTAGTTCTTTTGGAGTCTTTGTACTCAGAACGTGGCCGCAACCTCTGATCCAGAAAGCCTACAATCTTCTGTCAAATTACAACATTCTATAACAATCTGAAAGAGATTCTAAGAAACAAATGAGACACAGCCAGTTTTCATCATTGTTTTAGACACTGCACCATCACAGGTAGAAAAGAGAAACAGTGAAAGAGGCGTGCCTGATGCTTACTGGCGAGGGACTGCGCAAGAGGCCCTCTTGTTTAGGCTTCTGCGCACCTCGCCTGTGAGCAGGGAGCAAGGCCTTTGCGGCAGCCCTCTCCCGCCATGGAAGCCTAATTCCAGCAGGTGGCGCTGTGTGTACTCATTCCAACTTTCCACAAGCAGAAGGCTGCAGGCTTAACACCGTTAAGAGAGAGATGGAACCATTGTCCACAGGGCAGCCCCCTGGGCTGAGTTCTGCCAGCACGTGAGGTAACATTTAGACAACAGACGGGAAGAATCAGTTGGGGAGAGCAGAGGAAAGACAGGGAAAGGTGCACCTAGCATGAAGAGCTGCCCAGCTACCACTGAGATCTGTTTCGTCTGTTCTGAAATGAGCTCCAGAGTGTGGAACTTCACTTGAGAGTCATACGAAGACACTGATCATTGGTGCAATGCACAGTTTTAGCCTCACGAGCAGACTTGAGAAAGCCAAGAGAAAGAAAGGTGGGGGTAGGGTGGGGGCTGAAAACTCACGTCACTGTGGGATGCAGAGAGAGAGGAAGAAAGGCTAACTGGTCCCCCCTCGAGGCGGCTGCCCTCCACTGTCCTGCACCCCAGCCCTTCCTGGTCCAGGGGCCGCCCTAGCCGTCGTCCGCTCTCCCTACGCAGCATTCCACATGAAGATGCTTGCCGCTTTGTTCTTCACAGCCTCATCACCGCAGAGCCTCCCCAACCCTGGTCCTTATTTACCCACGAGCTTCATTTCTCCTTTTGCTTGCAAAATTTTGCCTTGACAGAACTTCTGGAAACCAGCATATCTGCTCCCCATTTGTTGAAATCTCACCATGCTAGGCTTTCTCCTTAATTATTCAGAAGTGTAACCTTCCTTCGATGTGTGTGTGTGTATACACATTCTTTGTTGTTGTTGTTGTTTTGATACTTGTCAAAGCCTGGACACGCATTCCCGACCTTTCTCTGTTTTCCTGAGGTGGTATTCTGTCCCCTTCCTCCTGCCGTGTGACTTGTTCCAATGACACGGTTTTTCCTCTGCTTTTCCATCCAACTCCTCTGAGCAGCTACTCAGACTTACAGCTTGCCTGCCCTGCTCTGGGCTTTTCTTTCTAAACTCTAAGAAAATTTTCCCTGAGCTCTCATCCCAGCCTGTTCTTAAATTCTTTCATTAACAAGGTTATACACATTGAGAGGAGAGCCCCGTTTCCCCCGTTTCGCCATCGCGTGTGTGGGCTATAGACTTCGGGTTGCGCAGTTCCGACCCCTGAGGGGTTAGAAACTGGGCAGACATCTGCGCTCCTCGTCATTCCTGCAAAGAGAGCCGCGGGAGACTGAACCCTGAGGCTCGGGGAAGCCTTCCAGCTCTTCAGTGCCCTACATGTTGTCACGTGTAAAACTACAGGAAAGAAAGATGACCCTGCCTCCACAGGGAGAGGTGACCGCAGGCTCGGTCTCGGGCTGGCTCCTGCATTCTCGGTCACTGTGCCTCTCCCGAGCACCGAGGCCTTCTGGGAGTTCTGTGAGCCTTCCAGGACATCACCGAGCCTGGGGGAGTTGTGGGAATCCACGCTTGCACCTCATGTCGCTAGACTGGGCCACTTCATGGAAATGGTGGGCTTTGTAATTTCTCCGTTGGATTGAACTGCTTACCCCTCCCCCGGTCTCAACACTTCTCTTCAGAAACATGGAACGGATGGACCTGACAGCATTAAAAGCTGAAGATTTCAGAGAATGTACTTCAGTCTCCAACCTCACTCTGGCTGTCCAGATAAGGACATCGAGGCTGTGAGCCGCCAGAATCTAGTAATACTGAAATACTGAAATTCTGTTTTCCTAACTCTACGTCGGCTTTTGCACCAACACCTTTTCTTTTCGTTTTGTCAGTTTGTGAATGTAGAGAGGTTTAATGCCATTCATACATATTCACACCAGGAGAAAAAAGGGTGTTAAACACATCTGAAACCGAACAAGAGCCAGAAAAATTTATTTGAAAATTTTTTGGAAATTTTTCAAGGAAATTCTCCAAGCTTAAGAATCAGTGTTATAAACTTGCTTTAAAAATCTTCCAAATCCTGATAGCCTCTTGAGTATGAGAAATATTTCTCTTCATGTATCTTAGCCTTTAAGCTTTTTATTATAACTGAAAACCTAACTTCACAAACAAAGGTATCTGAGAAAAAAGGGAGTGAAAATGGGATGCCATTGGATCGGCAGAGGCAGAGCACTGCCTTTAAAATGCAAAGCCTTTCTAATTTTAGTTTGCTCTATGCATTTAGCTACCTCTGAGAATAACTTTTTGAATATTAATGGACCTATGTGATTTAAAGAAAAAAAATCAATCAAAATGATACGTGACTTGAAACAATAGCACATGGCTGGTGTAGGACAGGCAGTGGGTTTCTGCTATCCTCCCGGATGGAGTGAGCAGAGGGATCAGCACTCGTCAGAGAGGGTCCAGATGCAAGAAGATGGAAGGCCCAGATGGCGACTTACAGTGATAAAGGGAGATGCAACTTCTATAGAGAAACTATAAACTAGATCCCTAAAGATTTCCTAGGTATAGAAAACAGTGTGGATTGAGAGGATGGACATCAGAGAAGTGGTCCTCTTGACGCTATTCAGCTTCCCCCCTGCAAACAGAAATACTTTCTGAGAGATACTTGCTTTGATACAACATAATGGGTAAGTCTGGTTAAGCTGATGTCGGAGATGGCAGGCTAATTAAAAGGCTTGGGAGAGTTCAACTCAAAGGGATCATGAGATTTTGGGTCAGCCAGAGCTGAAAGACCTTGAGCTGGAAGAGACCCTGACAGAGTGAAGTTAGAGTTTATGAAGAGGCAATGTTTTAGTCGGTGAAGTGACCACAGCTTTTAGTTAACTGACGTATGGATGTTTGTTCTGAAGGAGATACTGTTAATGGGCCGAAGACAAAGGCAAGAGCCCAGGATGAGAGGATAGATGAGCTTTGAGAATGCATGGCTGCCGATGAGAGCTGTGGAGAAGTCTGCTAGGAGGGAGGTCAGTGAGTCATCTGTAAAACTGAGTCGTCACCCCCTTCCCTTGCAGGTCACTTTTTTTGTAGCACCCCCCCCCCTTTCAGAAAAATTCCTTCAATACTCACCCCGTAAGATTGCAGATAGGTTTCTTTAAGGAGAATTCTAAACGTGTTAAATGAAGATGTATTCTGCATGCTACAGACTCAATACATAACCAGAAATGTGCACCGATCACACCAGTGCCAGAGCCCTGCAGTGCTGGGCAGTGGGGAAAAGTGGAACGATGGCATGAGCCAAAACAGGCTAAATGTAAACAGTGAGACGGGAGTGCGTGGTAACACCAGCTGAAATCCCAACGTGGATGGAGGGGGGAGTCTCACAAGACTAGCTCTTGATCGAGGGCTACAGGCAATGAATGACTCTGGAGAGCGGGAGAAGCCGTCTTCCCTAGGGATGAGCCTCCAGTTGGTTCTCTATTTCCACGTGGTCAGCCTTTAAGACATTAATCTCTATCATCCATCTATCATCTGTCTGCCTATCTGTCTATCTATCTATCTATCTATCTATCTATCTATCTATCTATCATCTATCGATCTATATGCAATGCTAAATGGAAGTTGTAAGTTTATTTATTGTATGTACAAGAGATTAGTTAAAGAAAAACAGACTAGAGAGGAGTATATGAAAGTGGAAGGAGGGCATGGAGGAAGAGGAAGGGGAACAGTGCTGTGCAGGAGTAGGAAAATGTAATAGGGATTTAAGATTATCAAAGCATACTATATTCATGTATAAAATATCGTAGTGAGACCCATTAGTTGGTAAAATAAATGCTAATAAAATGAAAAAAGTTCCTTCTGCTTGCGAATCACTGCAATAGAGACATAACTGATCTGCATTATTTTGTTAGTTTTTCACTAGTTATGAGTATTTTAATTTGTTCTTAATCTTCCATCAGTGTTGGGTATTAGAGGAATCTAGGGGTCAAATGTTAAAAACGTTAGGTCTTTGAAGCTCGGTGTTGGAAGTTTCCTAGGATAAGTGTTTCATGAAAGCTGTTTGAAGAGCTAGGTCCTTGAGGTCATATATTTCCACATCTGAGAAATAACAGAAAGCAGTTCACAAATTCCCGATGGCTGAACCAGCTAAACACTGCTTGAACAAAGCATTCCTCCGAAAACGGAGACTGTTAAATAATGATAATGACCCATCACAAAACACTCTTGGTTTCTGGCTGTGACTGCTGAACACATAGCTTTCCTGTATATATTACATAAATAAACATCTTGCCTCCCTAAAGTCTACACATATAAAGCATGGAAGAAATCTTTTAGGACTAGTTTGTACATTGTTCAAACAGCCATATTTATGTTTATTTTTCTGATTTAGTAAACGAAGGGGACGTGTTTTCTTTTTGGAATAGATCCTTTGAGAGAGCAGGTTGGGTCTGTGTGAGCTAGTTGCCAGCTTCTACCTCAGGATGGCTCCACATACTTGCGCCAAGTGCACGTGGGGCAAGGTTTGGGAAGAGGCTCCTCTGTTAGCCTGGGTAATTACCTCCTGGGTAATCCCCCACTGCCCTTTTCAAATGCAGCAAGAGTACCCTGCCTCTAGAACTACAGGTGTTAAACAGGTGAAGGAAGACATTTAATGTTGACTTCTTGCCTCCATATGCCTGCGGTCACTGTGACACAGTGGTCGTGTGGTACATAGGAAAATTTGTGGTATGCCATTGTGTGGTGTGATGGAGAATTAGGAACAAAAAGTAGGATATCAACGTTTGTAAAAATCTTTTAAGATTCAAGTTCATATTTTCTTCTAGGAGTTTTCTCAGGTTTCACATTGAGGCCTTTGATCCATTTAGAGCTGATTTGTGTGCAGAACGACTGATATGAGTCTAATTTTATTCTTCTACATGTGGAAATCTAGTTTTCCCAGTGCCATTTGTTGAAAATGCTGCCTTTCCTCCAGAGTGTATTTTTTTATTTCTTTTATCAAATATCAGATGGCTGTAGTTTGGGCATATTCATATTTGGGTCTTCTTTTTTTTTTTTTTTCGTTGAGTTACATATCAGTTTTGTGCTAGTATCACATTGTTTGTATTACTGCAGCTTCGTAATTTAGCTTTACATCTGGTATAGGGATTCCTCTAGCACGTTTGTTTTGTTCAGGGTTATTTTGGCTATCTGTTGTCTTTTGTGCTTCCATGAGCAATCCAGGATCACTGGAGGACCATCCACTTTCTAATGTCTTCCTCAATCCCTTCCTTTGGAGATGTAAAGTTTTCACTCTAGGGGTCTTTCCCCTCTTTGGTTAGGTTTATTTCTAGATCTTTTTGAGGCTTATTGTGAATTCGAGTATTCCCCTGATCATCTTTTCAGAATATTTGTTATTGTTATACAGAGACTATTGCTAAGTTGACCTTTGTGGCTTGCCACTTTGCTGAAAATGTTGGTCATTTCTCGAAGTTTGCTGGTGGAATTTGTGGAAATCTCTCATGTATAATATTAAATTATCTGCAAGTAGGGATAACTTTACTTCACAGTCCCTTGTTTGTATTTTCCTTATTTTTCTCTTTTTGTCTTAGTGCTCTAGTTAGGGCTTTAAGCACCATATTGAAAAAGAATGAAGAGAATATATATCTCTGCCTCATTCTTGATTTTAACAGGGTTACTTTGAGTTTTTTCTCCACTTAGGATGATATTGCTTTCTACAACAGCCGTAGATTACCCAGGGAAAGCTCTGGTGCCAGCCAGGCATGGGAAAACTTCCTTTAACTTATTGATTTGGACAGTACAAGAGATCTCCCAAACAATATAGTTTATTGTCAATGCCTTTGTTTGCCTCCAGGAACTTGAAGGTCAGACCCCATGATTGATGATTCCACACAGTTTGGACAGATGACTTGGAGGAACAGAGCCGGAACTGACCCGGAAGTCTCCAGGAGGACTTGCTCTGATATTACCAAAAGGTGCTATGCAAGCTGCCAAGGGAAAAAAAACCAATCAATAGTTCAATCTGGCTTTATAACCTATGAATCGCAAACGGAGCATGCCAGCAAGATAGCTTCAGTGTTGCAATGGTAGCACTTCCAACCTGAGGGCAACCAATAGCTGCCTACCTGTACTTAAGGCTCAGTCCTCAGTAAGAGAGGATTCATGCCTATACTTAGTGGTTACCCACGACTGAGAAAGTCATAGGCCCTAGAGGAGAACTTATTACTACCAGTTTTTTAAATCAATATAATTTCTAACTGTATTCTAAATACTTATCCTCACACCCACAGATATGGGTATCTCTCACCCTTCATTAAAAATGAAGATTATTCCAGCGTTTCCCCCCTTACCCCTCCCACTGGTCCAAGTGCAGAAAATAAGTTCTTATCCCCCATGGATACATGTAAAATCCTCACAGCCAAGACTTGGGAAAAGGAGAGGAGATACTGAAGGAGACAGAGAACCAGAACGTCTGCTGGGAGACAGTGTCTTCCATACGACAAGAAAGCTGCTCTCATTAAATCTCAACAACACGTTTCCCTGCACAAGACCCGCATAATCACACTACCAGCTGACATGTGATGCGGATGGCGGAGATTTCATTCCTAGATGATTAGCTATAGGCAATTAATGATGGCTGAGCAAAGGAAGATCGTTTTTCCCAGAGATGGTGATCCCCAAACACAAGTACGTATGAGTAACACTGACGGACTCAGGGAGTTACATGTGTGTGTGATCTGATAATAATTGAAGAAGAAAGAGGAGTTGGGAGGACACAGGTGGACTTGGACAGGGGGAGTGTGGGGTAGAAATGATGTGAATGCACTCGTGTATGACACTCAAAAACAAATTATGGATCTGGAGTGATGGCTCGGTGGTTAAGAGCACTGGCCATTCTACGAGAGGACCTGGGTTCAGTTCCTAGCACCCCCATGGCAGCTCACAGTTGTCTGTAACTCCAGTTCCAGGGGATCTGACAGCCTCACAGACATACCTGCAGGCAGAACACCAATGTAAATAAAATAAATAAATAAAATTAAAAAATAAAAACAGCTAAGCCCAGCAACAGAGATTTGCTGGTAAAGGGGATACTTAGCAGTTGAGGTGCTGTATTCAACAATCATTTTAAGCCTGTGCCCCTATTTGTCGATGCAACAATATATTTATGTCCATGCAGGAGGCCATAGAATAACAGGATGAACTCCAGAACACCAGCCAATAGAAAGTCTTAAGAAGGTGTATTTCAAAAATACTAGCTTTAATTTGTTGTTGTGTTATAAATATTTAATTCTTTCCAACTATATGCATTCTTTGGCATTTTGACATGGCCCTTGCCTTTAGTTAAAAAATTACTGTTGCAGAGCTTTAAAAAATTAACATAAAAATGTGCTTCTAATATATTCTTACGTGAGAACTGACTCACATAACCTCGCTTTTGCAAAGATAATGCTATAAATCAATAGAAAATATTTTAAAATGTAGGCACCAAATGGTAATTCAAATATATCAGGATGCTGAATTACAGTTTTTAAAAAGTCCCTTTTTGCTTCTGTAGATTTTTAGGTCACTTGACAGCACCAAAACAATATTTGTATACTTTTAAAGTTATAATCTAATAATTTCCACGTTCCTTTGCAAAGATTGGTGGCATTTTTAGCAACCTAATCTTATCATTTTAACAAGCATATAATCAGGCCAATTAGCTAATCAAAATGCAGAGAGCAAGATTTCATTTAAATGTAGCCCCTAGAGGAATTTTAAATAAAACCATTTCTCTATACTTCTTCCTAATTTTTAGAAACTTAAAAAAAATAGTGGTTAATCTCTACTGTGAAATATGTTTTAAATCGGATGTCATTTTTTTTTTTTTCTACTAACATTGGCTAAATATGAGCTGGGGATGTGGAGCTCAGTTGGGAGAGTGCTTGCCTGGCATTTGTAATTCCTGGAACCCCATGTAAACCAGCCCCCTTAGCTCGCGCTACAATCCCAGCACGCGGGAGGTGGAGGATCCCAAGTCCAGAGTCATGTTCTTTCACTCACTGGGTTCTAGGCACAAGGGCTACATTGAGACTCTGTCTCGAAGAAAAAGGCTAAACAGAAGAGCACGCTATTTTCGGAGTCAAATCCTCACAGGTCTTTAGCCGGCGTGTTCCAGTGTTAAACTAATGTATACAGGAAGCAGAACGCGGGATGAGCATAATTCACTGTTATAATTACACTCGACAGATATGCACCGCTTCTATTATTCATAGGCTCCGGTTGCACTCACCCAGAAAGACTTCACAGAATACTAAATATCCGCACTCTTCGTGAGAAGTCATTTGGAATTCGCATTAGCTCTCATCAGAGGAATCAAATTCAAAGACGCAGAAAGCCAAATTTGATCATCTTAACACTATCCACAAAGACAAGAAAAATGAGTAATTTCCTAAGGGGCCCTGGGTCTAGTTAGCTTCCCCTTGTGAAACAACACAGACGTGTCAAGGGTCACTTCTTTAAAGAAAGGCATCTTCTAACTGTTCTTAGGGCTTCGGCTCTGTGATTTCCGGTTTCTGGCTGGTGTGTGGCTTGATTACCCCCCTCCTCCCGTTTCTGTTACTTATCCTCTCGGCCCTGGGTTTGTGTTTATATGCCTGCTGTCCTTCGGTGTGAGGCAAAGGGTGCGTCCTCCGGAAACGTACTTGGATTCCTTCAGTTGAGGCTCAGGCTCACCTTGTGGGTGTCCTAGTATCTGGGGCTGCTCTTTCTTCGCGAATTGTGTAGCTCAGTTACCATGCAGAGCTGCAGGCAGGAGCTGCATTTCAGTCCCCAATTAGCTACTCTGGGCGAATGTGTTAAGAGAACACAGTCCATCCCACAGACCCCCTTTCTTTGCCTGTCAACTGAACTCTCTTGCTTTCAGGCACTGGGACCAGTGGGACCACAAAAGAGAAGGAGGTTGAATTTTCAGTTCACCCTGTATATTGTCTTCATAGACTAGTGAATGGTAGCCACATAGATTCCCATCAAACCAGTGAAACCTGGGGATAGATTACAGCAACTCATCTTGTTCCAAAATAAGAATATTTCTTATTTTTAACTCTTTCATGGTTTTATCAAAATTCCCCATTTTTTAAGACAAGACTTCCCCAAAATATTAGATTAGCCTCCCCAGATAACCAGAATTTTGATAGTATGACAGTGTTGTACTTTATTTCCAATATCAAGCTTTGAATGAGAAAATAAAATACTTCTTTAAAAATCAAGGTTGTAATACTATATTTGAGTGGATGAGCGGAATTTGTTAGACATTAGAGAACAAAGAGGAGTGTCTAGGAGCCAAGTGAGAACTCTTGGGACAGGGACATGATCCCGAACTTGGATCCTGAACTTTATGCCCGTTACTTACAGGACTGTGTTTTGAATATGATAAATAAAAACTCCCCATAGTGACAAGTGTGTTGAGTACAAGCTCAAGACTTAGACACATGCAAATCAATTACTTTTCTCCTCAGCATTAACATTCTAGCTCACCTGGCCTCCAGAGTACAAGACCTGCTCCATTTGGCCCCTGCAGTTTGGGCAGAGGCCAAGGCTCTTTATGATTGACTGTGGCATTTGAGTGCTGCACACTGTGTTGTGTGTGTAGAAAATACAGCCTGTGTTCTGAACTCCCAACTCAGAAACTTATAGAATTCAATATCCTTATAAATGTGTCTAGAATAGGAAATGAAGACAAAAAAATGATAAAATGAATATGATTGAGATAGAAGTGAATGTCCTTTTCTTGAACTATGTAGGAATGTGTTTTAGCCATGCATGACTTTAGTCTAACATGAGAGTATGAAGAAAGCAGAGATTGAGGGTGCAGGTCTATCTTCCCCGCCTCTTTGGAGGCCCAGGCAAGGAAGGGTGGAAGTTCAAGGCCTTTGGAGGTAATTTTGCAAGATTCTGTCTCAAAAAAGCAAGGAGAAGGCTTTTGCTGTTGCGTGGTAGAGGATTCACTAGCCCATGAAAGACTCCTGCTTTCACCTGAGATTCTATGTAAGACTTTTGTTTTTCTCTGCTCTTAGGGATGTTATTAAAAGTTATCTTTTAACATTTTCAAGTGCCTTTAAAAGAAGATAAATTCTCCAAGTCTGCCACCTCCAGGCTTTCTGGTTGACAGCACTTGGCTAATGTTTCCTTCTATGATTTAGTGGCACAATGTTTGTCTCGTGGCTTGTAACAACCTTCACATTGTTGTACTTTTCCTTAGTTGTCTTTGGCCTTTTGAGGTATTTCTTGGTTTGAGTTGTTTTAAGTAAACTATGCCAGTCATTCACTGTATTTAAATGAAGCTCAGCTCCTGATTTATTGTATCTTCTTCTGTTTTATTTGGAAACCAGCTTTGAATTAATTGGTCTCGAGTGTCATCCTTGGCTGCATCTGCTCCCCAGCATTACTAATCCACACTGACTGACTGTAGCACAACTCTTCTCTTGGAGTGCTTGTTTTTATAAAAATATTGAGCCTGCAGAGACACTGTTGACTCTTAGAATGGCAGATGGAAGGTCTCTGACCTTATTATAGCTTAAAATTCACACACACAACCCTACTTTTCTTACTAATCCACACATTTATCACTGAGCAAGAATGACACACTATTTTCCCCATCTCTGCCCCAGGATGTGCCAATTCGTGCTTGATTTGTTCCTTAGTAAGCTCCAGGTCTTCTGACTAGACATATGCAGGCTGATACTAGCTATGTTTTTGGTGTGTGTGTGTGTGTGTGTGTGTGTCTGTGTGTGTACTCGAAGGTGCCATCGTGTGTCAAAGATTAGGTACTACATGTAGTAAGTAATAGTGGAGAAAAAGTTAAAATCAGAGCCACTGAGGTAGAAGAAAGCATCTATTTCTCTACAGTAATGACACACAACTTGTACTCTATCCAGACAGACACTATAGGAAGACACTTGTTAACAAGGATCTTGCTATCTTCCAGCAAAGCACAGAATTTTTATTTATTTATTTATTTATTTTTAAGGAAAATGAAGGCTATCTTATTTATTTCTTTTCTTCCTTTTGATCAAGGATGCAAAGAAAATGGAAACATTTTGTGTACTTAGGATTGCCTAATCAGGGAAGAAGAGAGAATTCCAGAATAGGCATACCTACAGTAGGTCTTGGGAAGGGGCTGGAGAATGTTAGTAACGGGAGGTGGGTGAAATCAGGCACCTGGTACAGGTGAGTAAGGAGTATGTGAGCAAAGAAGGCTGGAGATAGACATTATAGCATGATCATGAAGCCTTCTGTTTTGAACTTGATCTTACAATGTATAAGAAATCCTTATGACTTATAAGAACAGGAATACTACATTTAGATTTGTGGAAACTGGGCTGCATTGGGGAAAGTGGATTTAAAGAAGAAGGTACTAGAGGGAGATACATTATGAGAGAGTTTGGGTCAAGAAACCAGGGTTGTCATGGGACAAAACCTTGTGGGGAAAAAGTTTGAAATATGGCTTGTGGGGAAAAAGTTTGAAATATGGGAAGATGAGTAAAACCTAATGATGACTTTGAATTTTCAGATCTGGGTAATGAAGAAAACAGTGATGGTATTAATTTGTGGGGAGCACAGGAGGAGGCTTTCGGGTAGAGAGCTTGGACTTCTGCTTTGATGTGCTGAGCTCAAGTCCTTTGTGGAACATTCCTGGGGTCGTTAGTATCATTTTATAACCAGTCATCAATGGTAGCCACGGGAATTTCACAAGCACGTCATTACTTCTAGAAAAATCTCTCCTCTGCGCATCTGCAGGAGAGGTGGGAGTCACTGTAGAACAGTGAAGGCCTCACATAATCAATCACGTGTCTACCGAGGGCTGGAGGTGAAAAGTGACACACCAAACTGGTGGTCTCTGGTGGGTCTGCAGAATGGTGAATGCTGGAAGGGTCCTTACAAATGGTCTAGTTTCCCCTGACATCACAAGTGACCATAGCGGTCTGCAGAGGTCCTGGAAATGGTTTTGGACTGGTCAGCTGAGAATCCTGTTTCCATTTACCTTTTTTTTTTCTATAACGTCAGTGTTTCATTAACATTTGCTCTTTGAGATTATTCTCACAGCAACAGTTCTCTTTAAGTTCAATGAAATGCATGAATGTCACTGTTGAGCTGGATACATGCTTCCGTATGTGTTCATTTCTTTGATAACGATAAAGAATATTATTGAATACTTGGGAGTGGTCTGTCTCTTGGCTTTGAACTCTGCTGATTATTTTGGCTTATTCCTGAATACCACATGAACAAACACACTAACACCTATTTATATATATGATAATGTATTAAATAAAATGGCTGGGGAAATTCTATTTTTTCCACACTTATATTTTTACTGTTCTAAAATTCCCTTAATTTCACGGAGTAAGTAACTACGGGCTTACTAGAAATATTCTAACGTATCATGCAGTAAGGTCTTAGGGAGCCTATTTCCTGGAGCTCACCTTCTAGAGCAGACATTAGGCTCCAAAAGGGGGACAAGCTGTCGTTTTGGATGTGACTAGAAGGAACTTGCCCTTGGATACTCAAGAATCCAGGATCTGAGCAAGAGGCAAAGAAATTGTTACCAAGAAGGTGACAGATTTTTAAAGGCAGAATCCTCTGTCACAGTACAAAAGCCAGGAGAGCAAGCACACTGTCTCATGATGGAGAAGAGAGGGGTGCTGACTGACTTGGATTGCCATGTGAGGCTAGCAAAGAGCTGGGCTGACTTCTGAAGTTGCCTCTGAAGTATGGGGAAAGAAGTCAAGACCACAAACCCTTGCGGAGTCAATTCTGTCTGACCAACTTAGAAGGAATCCCGAGCCTTATCTGGAAAATTCCAGATTAGTAGGTATGAGTGGACCCTAAAGTAACAACAAAAATTTCACATCTAGGGGACAATTTATTCCTAAATTTATCTGTGTCATCCCAGCATACCTACACCTTATGTGCAACTTCCTTATCAGCTAGAAATAGTGAAGGAGTCAAAAAACAGCCCGTCTGCCTCTACTGATTATCTATAGATACATCTCCCTATATTGACATGCAAATAGCTTTAATAAAACATACATCTCATCTTTAATTTATGCCAAGATTTTTTTTCAAAATACATAATCTAAACCAAAATCTTAAAACAAGAATGGGAGAAATTTAAAACGTCATCTTCAAGTGTTGTGAGTAAATCTTTAAATGGGTAATTCTTTTCTTATACACAGTAATGACCAGCACAGAGCTCTTCTTTAGATTTTGAATCTTGAATGCAAACTGACTCCACAGCTAGACTCGTAAAGGAATAGAAATACTCAAATTTTATCCTGAATTCATGTCCATAGTCTGGGTTGGCTTGAGTAGTTAAAAGGAAGAATCCAGGTGTAAACAGCTGGTTTTTATTAACAATGACTCATAGTATTTTAAGAAGCAGCCCGCTTAAGTAGAATTCCACATTCCTTGCTTCTATGCACATAAAGCTCTTTTTAACATCCAAAATATTGCTCCAGTTCTGAGGTAGTGGTAGAGAAATTGCCATTAATTTACTGCTTCTGATTCGCCATGGTCTTCCTATTGCAGAGTAATTTCTTCTGTGCCTTCCCAGAGCGTGCGTGCTGCGGAAGGCCACGTGCTGGAAGTGAGCGGGCTTCCTTAATACCCTCTCCTAGATGAGTAGGGCATTAGACTGCTGCCTCCACACTTTTTCAGTAAATCTGTCTGCTAAGGGCAGATATTTTTTTTTCTCTGACTCAGCCTGATATCTGAAAAAGCTCAAACTTGTCTAACATGGAAGCTTATGCTAAAGTTTTACCATAGTTTTTGATGGCTGCTTCTGTGACTGTTTCCTTTTCTTAGTCACTCCCATCCAAAACCTCATCTCTTTCACACAATCCCTTAAAATCTCTTTAAAATACATTCTTTTCCCTTAAAAAAAAAGATCTTTGTTTCTAACAAACACTTCCCTCTGCTCATTATAGCTAGTTTACCCAAAAGGATCCTACCGCACAACCTCCATCCTTGCTCCAGGGTCCATATCCTGGGCAGGAAGCAGTTTCCTACTCTTCCTTTCCCTATGGCCTTTCTAGTCTATGGCTCCAGAGTCTTCAGCCAGTGGTTTAATGTCCTCTCATGGCTGTCATCCTTGGAGTGCAACTATTGGCTCATAGCTTCCTTGACTGCACTGCTCTTTTCTTTAGAGATGTCAATAGGGATGAGGAGGGCTCCACACTTGATAGTCCCTGTGTCCACAACCTTGACACACACACACCTTTCATTCCACTTGCATGGCTACAACATTGGATTTTTCTTATCACTCAAACCACCTTCCTGTGGCATCCTAAATTCCAGCAGGCCAGCAACCATGCTCTCCGTCCTCACAACCTTCAAAGCACTTTTCTTGGTTTCATCACCAGCTCTTCGATGGCATCAATCCCTTTCTCCACCTAGATTTTTCCATGGTACTTTACTTAGAACAGCACCTCATTCATTCAATTAATGAACATTCATTCAGTACCTCCTGTGTGCCAGACATTGTTGTGGCCCTGGAATTGTGATATAAACAGTGTCCTTCTGCCCTCAAGGCACCAATGTGTGACAGAGCCACATTGTCCTGGTGTGTCCATGCGGCCTATGAAGCTACAGCTTCTTTCTTCTGCATCCTAGGCCTCAGGGTTCTTTCTTAATTACTTTGAGGCTTAGTTAATCTGATATCACCTTTCCATAACTTGTCTTATTCTTATTGTCTTAAGAAGTAACTGTTGCCTCACCTGATAGGGCACGTTGCTTACACTTTGAATATTCACTGCATCCTTTCCAGAACATTGCTTCTGTGCTGAGGTCAACTCAGTGGTAGAGTACTTACCCAGCATGTGTGAACGTGTGTGCTTGGTTCTTAGCACCACAAAGGCAAAGCAAGACAAAACAACATGCAAACAAAATGTTGTTTTACAACAGTAGAGAGTGAATGTCTGTCCCACTAGTGTGGGTACGGCCCTGGGATAAAACTAGGAAATATTCTTCTTATGCCCTTTTGGCCCATGCATAGTATTCAATAGATGTTGGCTGGTTATGGAAATTGATTTCTATTTAGAATCAGGATATATTTCTTGTTACAACAATACCAAGTTTTTCCAGCAGCTGCCCTCTTCCTCATCCTTAAACTTTTGCTTGCATTGTCTCCCCCAGGAATTTCTTCCTTGACTCCTCCATCCAGTTCAACTCACTCCTTTGCTCTTTATGATTCAATTCAGGTGTTGATTCATTCCTCCCTTTCATTCTCAGGACTGCTTGCGTGCTTCTTTCTTGAATGTTTCAATAACTCATGCCCAATGGTATCATTAACTTATTGTATTTAAATACTCAACTCTGTCAAACCTGAGATCATTTGAGTAAACTGTGTGCCTTGGTTTCCTTACCTTCAGATTATGGACAAATTTTTAAATAAAATCTCAAAAAATGTATTGTATAACTTTAAAACAGTGCCTGCTACTCGGAGAGCTTCCAGCAAATTTAGAGCCATGTTGTCATGAGTGAGCTTGTCTTCTTCCCTAGAGAAGGTATCTGGTCCTCCTTCCTCACTCTGGGGTCTCTGTAGCTTCCTCAAACTTGCATGCAACAGGTGCCAAGTTAAGTGATGATATGATGATGGGAACATAGCTATGATTATTGCCATGGTCAGAAACCGGGGAGGAAATAGTCAGGCTACTTCATTAAGGAAAAGATTGAAAAAGTAAATGCATGCCTATGGTTGACAGTGATGAACATAGTTCTACAATCTGGGGTTTCTGGAGTATGCTTTAGTCACTTTTTTTTAAAAAAAGTATCATCTTCTGGCCATCTCAAAAATATTAACAAGAGCAACTACAACAGAAGGTCTGTTTTGCATGAAGTATGCCTGGTTGATGGCTTATGTTTTCTTCCTTCACTTGACCATTCTAACCATTGCTTTCTAGTGCCAGGATGCTCGTGGGTATCACACATGCCAGCCTCCTCATTCCTTCAGTTTTTTGTCCTGGGTCTCTGATCTTTCCTTTGTGGTAAGGTTTTTCTTGTAGTGTGTGTGTGTGTGTGTGTGTGTGTGTGTGTGTGTGTGTGTGTACTCATGTCTCTTCCATCTTCAAACCAAAGGATAATAAATAAAAACATTTTCCTTCGAGCTCCAAATCCATTTCCATTCACTTCAGTGATGGTTTGGTAAATTTATTTCCTTTTGCAATGCCAGTGATCTAACCCATGGCCTTGCACATGCTAGGCATGTGTTCCGTGCTGAGCCGTTTCCCAACCTTTCTTTACTTTGACAGTGATGTGCCCACGTTAAGCCCAAAAGTCACTTCATGTCATTGGCTTAGCTTCTCAGTTAGTATCTAGTACTTTATCATTTGTCTCAAAAATTCCGTTAAGTCTCTGGGACATCATTGTCATTGTCTTTGCCATTTGATTTCTGATCCCTGAGCTTGGGTGGCTTTTCATTCTTGCATATCTTGCCTCTTTTCTCTATATCTTTGTTTTAGGCACCCTCACCTATACATAAAATTCTTTTTTCTCCACACCATACTCCATCATTCTTTTATGATCTTAATATAGCCATTACTCATCGTCTGATGCTATAGTTTGGTTTCACCCTCTGAAAGCATGTGTGTTGGAGGCTTAGTTCCCAGTGGTTGTGGGAGATAGAATGAGACCTTAAAGGAGTAGGTCCTAATGAGTCACCCTTAGGTCCCTTGAGAGCATGCCAGTAAAGGGGAATGCTAGTCAGATAGAATGGCAATAGGAGCCTGAGCCTGACCCAGGGTCTCTCTCTGACTTCCTGTTTGGCTAGATCATCAGTTGCTCTCTCAAGTGTAGCCATCATTGTATCTAACATGGGCTACACAGCTGAGACGGGCCATGCAAAAACCTGCCAATTGGACTTTCACCGTCAAAACATGAGCTGGAGAACGCACTCACAAGCTCAGCTGTCCTCAGGCATTTCACGATAAAATATAGACCAATACATCTGGTTTCTGGTAATTGCTCTCATGAATGCCGGTCTGCTCACACGTTACACCTCAGTTCAGCGTAACTTTCATTTTCAGGTCAAGCCAAATTCTGCCCCAGGAAAGAGAACACTGGGCACTAAACTTGCCTACCTTCTAGCTCTCCCTGAAACACTACTACCTCCCCCCAGCCCAGCATCCCCCTCCCCCTGCTGATAGCCCCACTTCTTTCTGAGTCTTTGTGCTCTGTCCTCAATATTTTCATTCCTTTGGTGTTATCCTGAACCGCCCTGTCTTTCCAGATTCCTGCTTTCCCCTCATCTTTACCTTATCGACTCCTGCTCATCCATCAAAATTTAATTAAAGCATTGCATTCCCTGGGAAGAGCCTGTCACTCTGCTCAGCTTTAATATTCTCCGTCAGCGCTCACAGACAGCCTCTGTCTGTGGAGAGAGGTGGAGACTGCCGTGGTCACAGGAATAGAGCTCAGGGCAAAAAGTTGAGACCGAGCCCTCACTTTGCACTAGGTGTGTGAGCGTCCTTGCCTTCTGTCTCTGCTTATGTCCAATTCGCTGCTAGGACAGCGGGATGATTTATATAAAGAGTCTAGAACAAGGCCTGACAAAAAGTGGTCTAAGAAGGCCGATTTGGCCGGTTAAGACACAACCACCCATTTATTTGCCTGCTTTCGAAATGGCCACATTTGTGGGGGGAAGAAAACATATTTTGAGCATGTTCCCTCAGCACTTATCACAGTACCAGAAAGCCTACTAAATATCCCGGAAAAACTCACTGACTGAATGAATAAACATTAAATAGTAAGTGAGAAACAGTTAAAATTTTACCTTAACATATGCTAATGAGAAAGATCGCTCTGATTTTATCTTGTGTTTTTCTACTTGTGCAAAGGAGGTTGATGACATCTCATTAACTTGTGGTACACAAGCTCACTGTTCTCTGAGTCAAGAATCCTCTACTCTTGACAGAAGGGCACAATGTAGTTAATTAACGGGACCGCTACCCGGGAAAGCAACATGGAGGCATACAGTGTGACAACATTCCTCTGAGACACATGCAGAGAAATAAAATTTCCTATCAGAAAGCCTAACACACTAAACAGCGAAAAGGAGAGGGAGTTTAAACAAAGTTTGCCTGTAGAAAAACACCTTTCCTGGGCCCTTGGGCAGTCAGCTACTGAAAGATTCTTCACCTACCACCCCAGAAATCCAACAAAGAAAAGCTGAAGTGAATATTTATAATCAGACAGGTGCTAGCAAGTGTCAAACTTGCCAGTTTTCCCTCTCCGTATTGTTTTTAGATAAAAGTAAGATTGGATGAAAAAAAAAAAAAACAACAACAGATTGAAGCACCATCTAAAACATTAAGGTAAGAGGTGTGACAGACCCGGCTTCAGTCACGTCTACCCCAGGGATCCTCTGGTCCTTTGTAGATGCACGGTCCTTTCCTAGCACACACTCCAACTCCATGCGTCCAGTCGCTGAATCCTGATGCTCATATGCTAAGGCCTATCTTTTCCATTCTAGTGAAACAGGTCATTCCTACCGCTAGCAACCAGGATTGTGAGCTCTGTAAACCCTCCTCCCTGCCACTTCCACACCCTCCACAAGAAATTTTACATCTATTGTTAAGATACGCTATATGATACCATTTCACAGGTATTTGACTGGGTTAAGTGGCATGCACCTGTGTGTGTCTCTTACGGCTTTGGAAACAATTAGATCCCGGGCTCTGAACTAGTGAATCTTTTGGTAGACCATATATCACTATTGGGAGGTGGTAAAAAGCCTTATGGAAGGAACTAGGCCTCTCAGGCTGTGCTTGGGGCTCTATCTTGCCCTGATCCCTTTCTGCATGCCTCTTCTCTTTTGTCAGGTCAACTCTCAAACAGATTCTTTCTGCTCAAGTACATGGGGGTCTCCTGACCATACATTCAACTCTACGAAATGAGCTGAGGTAAATAATTCCCCTTTTAAGGCGTCCTCAGGCATTTCAGTCACAGGCACAGCAAACGACACCTTTCCTTTCACTTTTACTTTTTGCCTTACCAGCTGTATGAAATCTGTGAGAATCTGTGTCATCTACTTAGATTGGTTCAGTCTTTCCTAAGCTGCAACACAATTAGCCCAATGATCACTGTAAACTAATGTGTGCCTCAGTTTCTGTTAGGGATTAACGGCTTCACAGAAGCACTGCCTCTTAGTGGCTTTGCATAGGTTTCTCTCACATACTCATGTCTGCCCTCTCCTACTGCACACAGCACACTGAGAACTCTGTGGAGAACAACACACTTTGAACTCTAATGGAAACGCTTAAAGTGATGGTTTCTTCAGTCTGTCAGTCAGGGGTCTTTAGCTTTTTTTTCTTCACTTTTAGTGGTTTTTAGAAGGTACAAGAAACTTCAGTAAAGACTGTTTCAAGTCTGCATCTTGAAGATCATGTATGTCTTCACCCCGTATAAACTATATGACAGAAAGGTCAGCTAGATGTCAAGATGGAGGCTGTAATTCACCTTCTTCCACACTTTTCGTATTGCAGAAAGACCCAGAAGGGAAGAGCCTCAGTGCAGTAGGTGAAGATTGAGGTTCATAACCCCCAGACCTGTAGGCTTTGAAAGCATCTCTGAAGAGTTTCCCAAGTAAGAAATAAATAAAATTCTATGATGCACGTGGAAAGCCAAGGCACCTGCTTATCGCCTTCCTTCCCTGGACATAACTGTATACAACACAAGCACGTAAAACAGTCAGAAGACCCAAGGAACATTACAGAAATGGATAGAACTTTTCAAATGTTGAGCTGTCCATTTTTCAGGCTCTGGGATATTTCTATGGGATATTTCTAATATGCCATCCAACTAATGTGGAAGCAAGAACATAGTTGATTAGATTAATTTTAGCTGAAGGAAATGAAAAATCCCATTTTAATAATTATGAACCCTAATTCAGTGAAGAGGGCATTTTAATCAATAAATTAATTAGTTTTAACTTTAGGGCCAGACTATTTTCAGTCTTCTTTTTAATCAGATCTTGCCTGTGGTGAAAACTCCGAGTTGCCCATGTCTGTTGTCAGTTAGAACAGAGACTGGGGTTAAAGAAAGGCTTGCATAGCAAAGTCTAGACCAGCAAGACAGATGAAAAGGAAGCAGAAGTTGAATAAGAGATAACTAAACTGGACCAATAAGGGGAAGGACAGGGATAGTGATGGTAGACCAGTTGTTTCCTTCACAAATTCCCTGGAAGGACATATACTAAGCATTATTATCCTTCCTCAAATTCTTGCTTCTAATAAGTCCGATTGTAACAGACTCAGCAATAAATAGAGATGGCTTCTAAAAATACGCTTCTGTATAGGGGACTTTCTCAGACCACCAGCCAGAGATGAGGCAATCAAGAAGGACAGCAGCTACATCTTAGTGGCTGGGATGGTGTCCACTCTCTGCCATGGCAAAGCTATAGCTGATTATGTAAATATGAGGATAAAGAGAGCCCTAGTGCACTTAGTGATACCTGCGGCACCTGCAGAGTTTGAGGGTAGTAATGCTGGCCAAATGACTAACAGCTATTGACAGTCAAAATCAACAACTAATAAGGCTGGAGTCAGAGATGAACAGTACATGGACAACAAGTTATTATTTCCATGGCTGGTCCAGGGGGACAGGCACAGAACATGTGCCCTCAGTGACTGATTCAGTCATGATTGCCCAGAAAATTAGCCAACCCAAACAGGAGATACTTCAGACTTTGTCTAGCATCTGACACGGCCCTGTATAATCCCCTAGACAAGGAGTTTAACAGTCTTCTCTCCTGGAAACCTCTCCTATTTTTGAAAGTTTCTGTCACTTTCCCTCATAATTCTTAGTGAAGTTTGCTTTTGCTGTTCACTGTCCCACAAGAATACACATCTTTAACTTTCTTTGGTGTGAGACAATGGATTTGAAGCCACCGTCTCAGACTGACCTTTGTGACATTTGAGTGTCTGGTACATTAGGACCCTAGTTCCAGCACATCTGGGTTGAGAAATATCCTGGTCATACTGAAAAGTCTGCCTTACAATGAGCAACCTTGCAAAGATAATTCTGGCCCTTACTACACACTGCCATAAATTCTCTATGAATGCCAGCACCCCATTTTCAGAACAGTTTTCAAAATTGATGCTATAATTTTATATAGTTTAGAAAATTGGAATCCAAAGTGTTTAAGAAATTCAATCCCATATTTGGGTTTGAATTTGAGATTCTTTCTCAACACTTTCACCTGTTTCTACTAAGTCACATTCTACCATTTAAATAAAGAACCCAGTGGGATTACAACAGAAAAAAAAAGTTTATCTGAGAGTATCTTTATAAAATTATAAAATGGTGCATTGCATATTTATAAGTAAAAAAAAAAAAGAGGAAAACCTTAGATATACTGGGAAATGGCTTTGGGATTATTCTTGGAACACAGGCATGAGCTAACAGTACTGTAGAGAGTGTCATGGGCATAGACGCAGGGAGGCAGGCCTTCTGACATACTCAGCAGGGGGCCGAGCTCTCACAGAAGCCTCAAACTTTTCTACTGGACTCATCTCAGCAGTCAGAAAGAACCAGACAAGGAATCGTTTAAGCAGGAGCTCTGCATATTATAACTTCCTAAGTCTGAACTTGGGCCAGGAGGACACAAGAGCCTTGGTAAGGCAGGGCTTGTCTGTGGATCTGCCTGGCCTGTCTTCCCAAGGAGGCAGCCCCTAAAGTGGAACTCCACATGGTCGGTGGGTCCCAGGCCAGATGGGCCTGACTCTTCACTTCTGTGTCCTTGGCACAGAGCAAATTCTGACATTACACTGTTTCAGAATGTGTCGGCAGAACTTCGCCGAGAAAAGCACACACCGGTGTTTTGTTCCGTTTCCCCATAGCTGGTTTGGCTGCCTCAAAAGTGCTGATATCTTCATGTGCTCCTCCCACTTTCCTTCATGTTTGTTACTCTAACCCCTGTCTTTCAGATTGGTTTGCACATCTCTGTCTACCCTTGGCCTACTTCCTTGGAAATCAAGCATGTTAAACAAGGAACCTTATTGCGTGTTTTCCTACCATGAGAAGAGGGGTGCTTTCTTGTCTTCCCTGCCAACTTTCTTGAGACAGCTCTGTGACCAGAGTGACTGGCCACTAACGTGTTGACAAGAAACAAATACTCACACTTCAGCTCCAGCTTGATGAAGTCTGTATTCCCCAGATTTTCCAGAAACACTCCCCGGGGGATTAACGTCTTGAAGTAGAAAGAGATGTCAGCACTAGTCTCCCCTTGGAAGGTAGAGAAGTGTAGGTAGGATGATGGGTTTGGGAAGGAGGCAGCATTCCAATAATTTCCTGTGGAAGAAGAGAGAGGACAAGTTAACGTGTACCTTGATTAGGGCATACATACATACATACATACACACACATGTACATACGTGTTATATATCACATGTTTCTTGAGTTCAATAAACCTTCATGGGCAAGAGCCATGCTTCCCTGAACAATTGCTGAGGGAACAGAGAGTCCTCAGTGGCCCTGCCCGTGCCTGGAGCTCCAGGTGAGGCAGGGGAATAGGGTCAGAAACATCAAGGTTTACATGTGAAAAAGGCCAGTTAGCAGAGCAAGACTGCAAGCCTTTTTCCCCTTGGGCTTCAGCCAAAGGCCAGAACTTGCACAAGGTGTGAAAGGTGTGTAAAATGTGGATGGGAGATGTGGGAACTACATAGGTCTATCAGGGCCATACGACACACGCGCGCGGGGGGGGGGGGCTCTTCCTGCAGCTCACTAGCCCACTTTATTCTTGGGTCTGCTTTTCTTCCCTTAATAAACGGTCTCTATTTCTGTTTCTAACCATGAGTTCCCGGGACATGAAAGCCTGGAATTAGATGCCCTCTGAACTCACCCAGGGAAGTCCAGGGAAGGCATGTTCCATCCTTTTCAATCATTGCCTGGCAGAATGGCCAGTGTCCCAAGAAGAGCAATGTACAGGGCAGAAATAGAACTGCAAACCAGCTTGCTCAGATTCCAGGATGCATGGATTAAGAAGTTAATATGGGACCGTAGACCTGACTTGCAGCCTGATCTCCTGTGGAGGCTCCTTTCCAACGGGCACCTTTTACCCTCCCAGGTTAAGACCAGATTAAGATCAAAATAAGTAGATGTGTTTCAAGCAGTTACCAAAGCCTTAAGCTTTAACACCAATTCTGCCATCTGTCTAATGGTATGTACCTGTCTTCTGAAGACCATAACAGGTGAGCCGAGCTCAATTCATTAGTTTATACTCACATACAAACTTCACTTTCTTTTCTCTAACAAAATTTTTGTACCTATATACAGCATTAAATCCAATTACTATTCTTTATCAAAGGTAACTTTGTGTTCGCACCACTATGCTTAAGCTGTAATTTTAAATTAAACATGCAGTGTTGTTCTCAGATATTAAATTACCTTCCTGCCTTACTATTTGTTTTTTTGTGGGCATCTAGGATATAGTGACATCCAGATAAGTGCATGGAATACTTAAAGTTAAATGCATTATAGATACGCACATAAAATTTTAACGAGTTCACGTGAGCCACCTCAGTGATTTCTCAATAAAGCAACGCCAGACTGTAAGTGGCTTAGGGCCACTGATGGGGAGGGCAAGAAAAGAAACGTAAGTGTTCATGTTCATGGGAACACAAAAAGACACCACAGTTGATTCCCATTATCCCTTAGTTAGTTCCAGTACTAATCCGAGGATGAAAGTCCCTTAGATAAAATGCTGAAATACTTGCATGTAATTTATGCACATCCTTCTGTATACAGCAAATCATCTCCAGATTCCTGGTAATACCTAATACGATGGGAGTGCTGTGTGATACAGTTGCCATGCTGGCTTGTTCAGAGAATAACTACAGGGAAAAGTCTGAAGGTGTTTACGCATGGAGTCCGTTCTTTCCCTCTGCCCTTACGTGGGTTCTGAAGGCTGGAAAGCTGAGTTAGGGTAGCCAGGTTTACGTAGCACATGACGAGTCACCTCACGGGTGAGGGCCTCACTGGGCTGAGGGTCAAAGGTCAACCATGCTGGCTGGTCAGTGAGCCCAGAAGATCTGCCTGTCTAGGCTTCCCCAGCACTGCGGTTACAAATCTGTGCCGCCATATCTGGATTCTGTTTGCCTGGGATCGAACTGGGGTCCTCATGCTTGGATGGCAAGCTCTTTACAACCTGAGCTGTAACAGTTCAAACGCAACTTAGCTGCCAAATCCATAGATACAACCAAAGGTCAATTGGTGGGTTCTGATTAGTTAAATTTAGGGTTTCTCACACTGTTCACATTGAGTTGGGTTGTGGTTTGTTAGGAACTTATACACATTGGGTAAGAAGCTGAGTGGATGACATAAAATAGTTTCTAATGTTTCCTATTCTCTGGAGTTATCCCAGAATAATGGTCTCTCTCTTAACTACCTTAGTAGATAATATATAAGTGGTAAGTCGGGGAAAATATGCCTGTATGTGTCTCAGCTAAGGCGAACGGCTTGTAGAGGGTTGAGGATGTAGTTCAGGCAGTACATTGCTTGCTTAATGTATGTTTGATCTAGCCAGCAGTAGTGGTCCCTGCTTGTAACTCAGGAAGTGGAGGCAAGAGGATCAGATGTTTAAGATCATTCTTGGCTATCTGGAGAAGGAGAGTGAAGCCTTGACTCTAACTCAAAAAAAAAAAAAAAGAAATGTTGGGGGTCAGGACTGGGTGTTCTTAAGTTATTTTAAAGTCTTAGTGTAGTTTTAGGTTATGTTTAGTGTGTGTTTTAACTATTCATAGCTTTCAGCTGGAGAATATGGGCTCATATTTTTTTTTTTCTAGGAAAAAAAAAGAGTATGATTCTGGGTAGGATAATATTGGAAAAAGAAAGGATCTTTACTGCTCCTGACGTTGATGCTGTCACCTGAGGGCTGAGCCTTTTCCTCAGGTCCACATCTTCTTTTCCATGCAGGGAGAGAGGGGTACTGCCCCAGCTTCCTGGAAACCTAGTACTTCTTTGAGCAAACCTAAATCAAATGAGTAGCTGCCTCACCGATCAGGAACCTCAAAGCTGGAGAGGGTCAAGATGCACAGCCCTGGGCCAGGAGAATCCTGCTGTTCCTAAGTAGGAAAAAGCCTCTATCAACCTGGGAGCCTGCTGGGATCCAGGTCCCTGTGGCCCTCCAGCTTTACGCCTAGCAAGTCAGTCTCTTTAGGTTGAATCCCCAAGACAGGAATGTAATTAATGTTTTCAAGTTTCAATCCAATCAAGTACATTCTTATTATCTGAGGTGGCGATGCATTCACAGAAGGGCAGTTGTCTGAAGTGATTCCAGGAAAAAGAAAGCTAAAAGGAAAACATGTCAGGATTTATTTGAGGTCCAGGCCTAGTTATTCCGAGAGGAATATACCCAGAGATGCGAAGGCAGTTCAATCAGTTCTCGTTTGACGAAACATCTCTACAGACGGCAATTCCATTTGTTCTAATTCTATGCTCACTAAGCAACTTCAGTCTAATTCCATCTCTTGAATGGGCTGATTCACGGGGAAGTTATGCTTTGTACTAGTGGTGTTTACCAGGATCCTAGAAATGTCTGGGTTGTCACATGCTACCTTTGTTACCTGGGAGTGTCCCAAATATCTAGATGAATTCATGAAATCCAGAGGCATGCATGTGCGCGCGTGCGTGTGTGCGTGTGTGTGTGTGCGTGCGTGCGTGCGTGCGTGCGTGTGTGTGTGTGTGTGTGTGTGTGTGTGTTTCTACAGGTGCATACCTGTTATGACGTAGTGTGGAGATAAAAAGATGACTTTTAGGAATTGTTTTTTCTTTCATTCTGGGATCTAGGGATTGAACTCAGTAAATCAAGCTTACTCAACAAGCGCTTTACCCACTAATAACCCATCTTGCTGGCTTAACGTCCAGCAAGCCAGCTGGACTGAAATGTCTACTTTAGTTATAATGTGTCATCCACACACTATATGAATAAAACATCAAAAATGAAGAAGCAAATGTGCTCGGTGGGATGTGAGTTACTTTCTTTCTTTTCTTTCAAGAAGAGATATTATTCCTTGTATTTTATGTGCACGGCTATTTTGTCTGCACGCATATTTGTGCGCCACGTGCTTGCCTACTGAAGCAGAAAAGGGTTATCAGATTTCTTGGAAGTGGAGTTACTACTATGTGGATGTTTGGAAACAAATCCAGGTCCTCTGGAAGAGCAGCCAGTGCTGTCCTGCCCTGCAGAAACACCTCTCTAACCAGCGAGCTCGCTTTCAGTAAGTATTTATAAAGGAAAAGGTTTGAATGCTGATGGTCTAGACCCTGATGATGTTTTCTGAACCTTATCTGGAAAGTCTGTTGCTCGGACTTGGGGCCTCTGAGTTATAACAAATAGTGCAAGAACTTGCGTTCTACTATGCAGGGAGCTGATAGCATTATTACTGTTTGCTTATATTGTTCCTAGACAATAAGCTCATGAAATCTAGGATAAAAACATTTCGTCTCCATAACTTTTGGCCTTAGAATAATCAGTACTCTATAAATAATTGTTAAATAATTGAGTAAGTGATTAGTTACTCCTAATTTATGTCTAGTTTTTATTCTATATGCAAACTCTTCATGGGTTAAAATGTGGTCTGTGTGTATCCTGAATATTACAGATGCTAAATAAACATCACTAAAGGCTAATGCTGCTTTAGCACCTACAGATAACCAGACACATATTCCACCAGAACAGCATAATTTTCTTCATTCATGACTTTACTTTTACTATTCCCTGTAGACTTCATTGAACAACATCAAGCATTTGCAAGACTGATGGTCTCATCACCTTAAGACTATTAAAACAGTTGCAATTTGTACTTGTTATCGAGGTCAGTGCTACAGAGGGGAAAAGCACATTGCATGAAAATACCAAGTTGGAATAAGTGAGTCCCTGGATGGAAAGGATGCAGGGCTAGAATGGACAGGTAGAAGGAGGAAAAGTTGGAAATGGAGAAGGAAGGTGTGACACAGATTAGAAATGAGTGTCTGAGACTAGAAGGACAGTCAGCAGTAACAGAATACTGAGGTATGTGCAAAGGTTTAAGGACACAGCCTTGGGAAGAATCAACTGTCTTCAGAGGCTTGGCACAATGGCTGAAATGGCATTGAGAGCTCTTCAGGCTTGAAAATGAGTCCATCACAGGAGAAGCTTTTTAAATAAATACATGCCAGGCCAGGCCAGGCCAGGTTTATTATGTATGTCCAGAGGAAGCAGCGTGGCATCTCCAGCCAAGTGTTAGAGAGGGCCGGCACAGCAAATCAGGTGTCGCCGCGCTCTGTGTCACTCCAAATTTCAGGCACTCACTAGTTGAAAACATTGTATCTGCCTACGCATCCAGATTCTTCAGTAGCCACTTACTTGATCTGATCAATGAATATTTGGTATGAGATACCAACCTCAGAATTCCTAGAGATATTTTCCGAGTACCAGTCTTTAATTTTTAAGTCCAATTTTTATTCCTTACAAAATATTACATGGGACCCCTGCTGTTCCATGTGGCCTATGTGGGCAGAGTAAGCTTAAGGTGACCCCACCCAGTGCCACGTGGCACGGTTGGGGCATAGCACTTTTAAGATGACCCCAGACAGCCAGAGACCCCAATCGTCACTAAGGTGAGCAAGCACATGGGGGAGAGATGGAAGAGAAAGAGAAGCAGAAGGATGTGTGCACAATGAAGAGAGGTAGAATTGCAGATTCCAGGGCAGTGAGGAACAGTCTGATATGAGTAGTTGGCCATGCAACCTGAGGCCGTGGTGAGGTCTTGGCCATGTTGCTACTGAGGGCATATCGGGGTCTATCATCCGGCAGCAGTGGGAGTCTCTTGCCACCTCGCCAGTAGTGCTGGCCCTGGTGTCCAGGACATGGGGAAGCCAGCCCTAGGGCATGAGAGTGGAAAAGCTGGCCCTACCCCTTGCTTGGTATGGCATTGTATGAGCTAGCAGAGCAGTGCGGAGACTGGCGGGCTGACCAGCTTAGCTACCACCCAGGCACAGATCCAGGGCTGACCCCAACATCTGCCCCATCAATGAACTGCTGGAGCACAAGAACGGGCCAGTTCTACAGATCTAAAGGTACTGGAACACCGCAACACAGGGCAGCAACAGGATATCCAAGAGGAGTCCCGGCCAGGATCCTGTAATGGTAGTGTAGAGAAGCCAGAGCCTCGAACCAGACCAATGACTCACCGCAATGAACATTTGCAAGTAAAGATGTGTGGACGAAAGGGTACACTGTGGGATACAGGGCGACACACTACAAAGAGACAGGTTTTTGTTGTTTACTTTATTTTATTTTTGGGGGGTGGGAGTTGCAAGGGCAGCGGGTGGATATGAAGGGAGAAGGAGGCAAGGAGATTGGGTACATGATATGAAATTCACAAGCAATCAGTAAAAAGAGAAAAAGAAAATCTTAGGTGGGAGTGGCTATAGAAGTCTAATGGTGTCAGAGGGGCAGAGAGAAACAATCTTGTCTCCTGCTCCCATCTCCAGTCTAATTCACAGAGATAATCCTTTCCAACACTGCAAATTCTTTTAGTTATGACCATCTGTTAAAAATATCTACATGGGGTGCTGGGCAGATTGGCTTAGTGGATTCAGATTCTCAACACACATCATGCCAGGTGTAGCATGGCTGCAGCTTCAATCCCAGCACTGAGAGGTTCGGTGGGCAGGGACAGGCAGCTCCCTCAAGCTCACTGGCCAGCAAGCCTAGTCCATTATTAGCAAGCGAGTTTTGGCTAGAAACCCTGTCTCAGAAATAAAGTGGCCAGAGAAGAGAAAGACACCTGAAGCTGACCTCTGCCTTCCACAAGTGCAAACATACATGCAGGAATACACATCATACTAAACACATGTACGCACGCACACACACAGCTACACCTTTGTGTGGAATTTATTAATTTATATCCCTAGATGTTTTCTATTGATTTTTCCTGGATGTGAGATAAGGATAGACTTTAACAGAGCCTGCTTCCTCAGTCACCTTTGTGATATTTTCTCCAGTCACACTGCAGCATATGGGGATCTACAAAAATCCAGCATTTATGTTTAAGATGACATCACCATTACTCACTAATAAGCCAGGCAGTCAAATACAGTTGTATTTTCTCTTCTGTGTGTATATATATATATATATATATATATATATATATATATATATATATTTGTTTCTCTAGGATCAATAAAATTTCCCCTTTGTACAGCTATCTATGTCTTTCTCTTGGATTCCAAATTCACTATCACAACTCTACAGCTTTTCTCAAAACCTTTCCCAACGTTAAGGCATCTCCAGTCATCTAGCAGTCATGGCTTTGAACTCTGGAAACATCCTCCACTTCTCTCTGTTCCATCTGGGTAGGCAGGTCTTGGGTTTAGCGCCTGTCTTATGACGGCTTCCTCCATTGTTGCTAAGCCTGCTTTTTCTCCTCTTCAGGAATCTATGCTCGGATTCAGAGATGTCACGACATCCCATTTCTGTGTCTGCACCCTCATTTTCTGGAAGCACATTTTCACTTAGCATCTTGAGAAAAGGGGTGCTTGAGGTTAACTTTCCAAATCCCTGTTCTTCTGAAAAGCCATTATTCTCCTTTCACACCTAATTGAGACAGCTCAGAAAGACAACTGTCAAAGCTGTCTGGTTGCTTTTGAGAAAACTAATGTCCTTTGACTACATGTGCATAAACTATTCCTTGCACAGGGTCACAGACTTGAATAAGTTTTTGATTCCTTTTCCCATAAACCTATTAATTTTAACCTATCATTATTTTATTTGTGCTTTTTCATCCCTGATTTTGATCTTTTTCAAAATTTATCTTTATAATTTACTTTGGCCATCTTTCCAGTATTATTTTCAGTCTTGCAAGTTTTTGTTTGTTGGCTGGTTGTTGTTTTTTTTGTAGTACTGGGAATTGAACCCAGGGTCTTCTGCATGGCAAGTAAGTGCTCTCCTGCTGAGCTATATCAACGGCCTCCTGCTTTGGTAATAGTTTTGGCTATCATATTTTAAAATTTCCAAGTATAATTTCTTATTCTCTGGTAGTCTCCTTTTCATAGCATCCTGTTCTACTTTTTGTTGTTATTGTTGTTCCTGGTTTGTTTTAGATGCAATAGCTTAGTTATATTTATAAAATGCTTTCTTCTACTTTCGGTACTACCTCTTTCTCCCAAGACCCTTGCTTTTCCTGGTTGCTAGTTTTGGACTTGATCCCTAAATGTATGTGGTTGCTGGGGGGGTCTTTCCATTCATTCATACTTGATGACGAACAACCAAACAGCTGGCTTGAATGTGGAGATGTGTGATGGGCTTGGGATGCTTCTGTTGATTATTGGGTTTCCCCATGATATGGAGAGATTCCTGTTTTGTTAGGAGTCCTCCAAACGTTAGTGTCTTAACTTCTTTTATTGGGTCACATATCATCCAATTTATTTAGAAATGAATCTTCTGTTTTCTGCAAGAGGAATAGACATTTTGTGGCCAGTGTCCTGGAGCTGGGAGGTGGAAAGCTAAGTGTATGCTATGAATATTTCCACTCCAATGTTGTTTTAGTAAGGCATGATGCTTTTCCTTTTTTAACGCCTGGTGTGTGGACCATTATCTCTACGCCTACTAGGAGAGAATAGGGCAGCTAGCCGTTAGTCAGAGGAAAAGAGATGATGATCGGAATGACCCTTAATGGCCTTTCTGAGGCCTTGCACACATATGGTCCCTTGTTGGTGAATGTCCAGCACTCCTTGGCCTGTCCCTTACCCCTTTATTATTCCTTGACTATTAGCAGCATGATGTACAGGATGTACTGTAGTCATGAAGTGATCAACTTTTGCTGTGTTAATCCCCCGCTCCTCCCACCACCACCAGGAGAAGGGGAAGAAAGTATCAAAGAGAGCTCACTGTCTACTTGGGAGCCAAATGAAAGTGTCAGATGCCTTGATGATGGTTTCACTAGGAAGAAGGATCAAGAATCTGAGGGCCAATAGCAGGAGTTATAGGGAGTAAGTCTTCACAGATGCTCTGGCCTGCCTGTATCCCTGAGAGGCTGCTATGTGCTGGTTCCTCTTGTATGTCTTGAACCAGACAGTCTGGGTTATATCCTGTTGTTGCCACCTTCACTGACCGGGTGACTCTGGGCACCTGGCCTTCCTCAATCTCAGTTTTCTCTTTTGTGCAGTGGTGTAGAAAGCGAACCTCTCCTGGGAGAATCACTGGAGATATTCCATGAGATGAAAACAGCAGGATTCTATCCTCAACACAAATGTCCAATAAACCAATAAACATTACTGATGAGCAATGAATGGATAAATTTTTACTATCAGTGAAATCCTCTTAGAAGGATACCATGGACTCTCTGCTTCTTTATTTCCTCAATGATTTTTATATGTTTGTGTATATGTGTGTGTGTTTGTGTGTATACGTTTGAATCAGACAACCTCAGGCAATCCTCAGAAATGCTGTCCACCTCCTTTGAGACAAGGTCTTTCATTGGTCTTGAGCTGACCAATTAGAATAAATAGACTGGCTTACCAATGAGCCCCAGGGACCCTCATATCACTGCTTCTCCAGTGCCAAGATTGCAAGTGTATGCCACCATCTCTAGCATGGTGGTCCTAGCGATTCTCAGGCCCTTATGCTTGTGAGTTCAGCACTTTACTAGCTGAGCCTTCTCCTAGAATTCTTCAGTGATTTTTTAAAATTCCATTCACAACACACAAATGGAAGACTGGTTCAGCAACAGCAAAGTGGTGCATGGTTTTGTAGAATGACCATTACAGAGGAAGACAATGCAGCCAGTCCTGATGAGACCTGATAGGCTAGGGTCAGAGGAAAGGGCAGGAGGACCTCCCCTATCAGTGGACTAGGGAAGGGCAAAGCGGGAGAAGAGGGAAGGAGGGGAGATTGAGATTTGGAAGGGGGCAGGGAGGAGATGAGGAGAGAGGGTGAAATTGGGAGGGAGAGAGGGAGGGACCACAGCCGGGATACAAAGTGAATAAATTGTAAATAATAATAATAAGAAGAAGAATGAGAGAAGATTTTTCAAATGATGGCAATAAATTATTAGTAAGTCACAGAATTGACTCTCACTGTTTAGTCTGTTTACAAAGCTGTCACTGTTTACTCGGCTACCCAGAAGCAAGGGGGTTAAAGAATCATTTATGAAAACTTGCCTTGAAAAATCCTATATTCCTGTTGCAAGCTTTCTGAAGAGAAGAAATTTATATGATTAGGCGCGAGTAACACTTTTCCATTAGCGCATTTTTAGTCCACATTTTATAACCGGCCATTAGCTATAACATGTTGACTAAAGTCAATCAATTCTTTGAACATGGGATTTTTGTCTTATAAAACAATGTCTACTAACCACACATCAGAAAAAATCCAAGCCCAGAATTACACATTTGTTTTTAAATTTTATATTTTTGGGAGTCTAACCTGGTGCTGATTTACACCATGGATTAAGGTGAGCTTATGTCACAGACCTCTGAGTCATACCTCTTGGAGCTGTGGACCATGCCCTGAGGGTTTGGCCATTTTAGTGCTTCAATAAACAATTCTGCAATCTACTCTGGAATGCCATCATTTTGTAAACGTAATTTTGTATAAAACCATAAATATTGAATTGCTAACCCACTGCAAAATATATTGATTATTAGTTTAATAATATTCTCCCTCCATATTATTGCTTTAATCCACTGCTAAAATGGTCAAGCACATGGCATATCAATATTCCAAGCAATACTTTTTCATTGTTTTATAAACATCATTAGAGTTTGATGCAGAAATTATTTCTTTTTTTTAGTTTTATTTATTTATTAAAAATTTTTAATATTAATCACAGGTCATTCACTTTGTATCCTAGCCGTAGCCTCCTCCGTCATTCATTCCTAATCCTACCCTCCCTCCCTCATCTCCTCCTGCTGCTTTCCAAGTCTACTGATAGGGGAGGTCCTCCTCCCCTTCCATCTGACCCTAGCTTATCAGGTTTCTTCAGGACTGGCTGCAGTGTCCTAATCTGTGGCCTAGCGAGGCTGCTCCTTCCTTGGGGGGGGAGGGGAGTCAAAAAGCCAGTCATTGAGTTCATGTCCGAAATAATCCTTGTTTCCCTTGCTAGGGTACCCACTCGGATACTGAGCTACCTACATCTGAGCAGGGGTTCTAGATTATATCCATACATGGTCCTTGGTTGGAGAAACAGTCTCATAAAAGACCCCTGTGCCCCGATATATTTAGTCCTTGTGGAGCTCCTGTCCTCTCCAGGTCATACTAACTCACCTTTCTTTCATATGATTCCCTGCACTCTGCCAAAGGTTTGGTTATGAGTCTCAGCATCTGCTTTGATACACTGTTAGGTGGAGTCTTTCAGAGGCTCACAGTGATTATTTCTAATGTCACCATTATGGAGAAAAATTTATCCCCACCTTATCTGAAGCACAACCCTCTCACACATCCTTTTATGAAGAAACTTAGATTGTTGATATAAACTATGCCACCTCAGTAATCAACAAGCCCAAAGTAGTTTCAATGCATGCTTGAACGTTTCATGTTGCTACAAAATTAGCTATGAATTCAGAGGATCTCCTGCCGATAGCCTTTATATTTGTTAAAATCCTGTAAAAGCAAATTAAAGCTTCAGTCACACTAACAATCAGGAAGCTGGTAAGACTGGTTCCTAGAAAACCTGGTGACTACTGTGGCTCATCAGCTTATGTCACTTGGAGTATAAGCATTCTGTTACCTCACACTGTAATCATCTCATGAATCCTCCTGCGGATTTAGCTTCGAATCACATGTAGTCATTACAAACAACAAAAACTAATGCCCCAGTGTGCACCATTCACCCCCCCCTCGGGTGTGATTTCTGAACTTCAGGGTAGTTGGGCTAATGCGTTTTCCTTTGCACATAAGTATTCGGCAGAGATGCAGTCTAAACCCATATTCATTTCCTGCAGATTTCTTGAAAAATTAGGAATGGTCAGGAAGCTTATTTTAATTCTATTAAATAAAAGAAAAATGCACTTTTTATGAAATAAAAGGGGGGCCACTTAGAGGTCACAGCTGGGATAAGCTTGCTGCTCATAAATCTCGGCCTCAGCTTCTTTCCAAATGATCATATCTGTGTGTGAACATTCCGGGCCTACACACACTATGGCTGAGCTTTCTTCTGTTCCAGGCAATCTATGGCAGAGCCACCAGACTCTGTTCCTTTATTTCACAGGAGTCTGAGTCCTCTCATACTGCATGGGAGGCAGAATGACCATCTATGAATTGGAGGCAAAGACACTTAAGAAGACAGTTACTCCAAACAACGAACAGTGGTTGCCAGGGAGACCTAGTGATTTTCCAATATAAATATTAGTTTTCAAGATACTTTTGACTCTGAAAATTATTAGTGACCCAGAAGTTAAAATTTTAGTGTTCTTTGTGTTGTGCAATGAGCCTTCTATTGCGTAGTATGGGCTGGGTGCTATTGATAATAAACCAGATGACATCATTTGCGTGCAGATTTGGGTCTATCTGTAGAGGTTTTCTTAGGAGTAGTAAGAAAAGTTACTTTCTTTTATCTTATTTCATTATTATTATTATTAATATTCTTAATTCACCTTGTATTTCAGTTGTAGCCCCCTCCCTCATTTCCTTCCAGTCCTACTCTACCTCCCTCTTTCTTCCCTATCCTTCTCCCCAAGTCTGCTGATAGAGGAAATCATCCTCTGCTACTGTCTGACCCTAGCCTATTAGGTCCCATCAGGTCTGGCTGGAACCTCTTTTTCTGTGGCCCTGCAGGTTGCCCCACCAGGGAGAAGTGACCAAGGAGCAGTCAACTGAGTTCATGTCAGAGACTGTTTCTTCTCCCCTTACTAGGGAACCCACTTGGAGACTGAACTGTCTATGAGCTACATCTGAGCAGGCAGGGTGGGGAGAAGGTCTAGGTCCTTTCTATGCATTCTATGCTGATCTTTGGTTGATATATCAGTCTCTGCAGTCCTGCCTGGACTCAGCGTTTTTTTTTTGTTTTTTGTTTTTTTGTTTTTGTTTGTTTGTTTTGTTTTTTCTTTGTTGGTCTCCTTTTGGGGTTCCTGTCCTCTCCTGGTCTTTCTATCTTCCCCTTCTTCCATAACACTCCCTGCACTCTGTCCAAAGCTTGGCTGTGAGTCTTTGCATCTGCTTCGATCCCCTGCTGGGTGGAGTCCTGTGGTAGGTGTTCCTTCTCTTCTACTTCTTGTGGTGCCTATCCTGTTTTCCCTTCTGAATGATAATGAAGCATCTTCCCTAGGATCCTCCTTGTTGTTTAGCTCTTTAGGTCTGTAGATTTCTGAATGTTTATCCTATATTATATGTCTAATATCCATTTATAAGTGAGTATATACCATATATGTCTTTCTGCTTCTGGGTTACCTCACTCAGGATGATCTCTTCTAGTTCCAACCATTTGCTTGCAAATTTCATGATTTCCTTGTTTTTAATTACTGAGTAGTATTCCATTGTGTAAATGTACCACAATTTTTGTAACTATTCCTTGGCTGAGGGACATCTAGGCTATTTCCAGATTCTGGCTATTACAAATAAGGCTGCTATGAACATAGCTGAACAAATGTCCTTGTTGAATTGTTGAGTGTCTTTCGGATACATGCCCTGGAGTGATATAGCTGCATCTTGAGGTAGCACTAATACTATTTTTCTGAGAAAGTGCCAGATTAATTTCCAAAGTGGTTATACAAGTTTACATTTCCACCAGCAATGGAGGAGGGTTTCCCTTTCTCCACAACCTCTCCAGCATGTGTTGTCACTTGAATTTTTGATCTTAGCCATTCTGATGTATGTAAGGTGAAATCTCAGGGTTGTTTTGATTTGCATTTCCCTGATGAGTAAGCACGCCTAGCATTTCTTTAAGTGTTTCTCTGCCATTCTATATTCCTCTACAGAGAATTCTCTGTTCCCTGTTTCTTATATATTCTTTTTCATCCATCTATTTGATCCCTTTGGCCCCAGATCTGAATGTCCCAATCTTCTGAGATATTCTCTATTCTTTTCATGGCCTTGGCCATGGCCATACTTGGGTACCTGAAGGCTACAGCAGGCTCCTACCTTTGTTTTGCTTCCTATGTTGTACATCCTTTATAAGACCAACCACAAAAACCCAAACAAAACAACAACAACAAAAAACCTTATCGTCTTCATGCTTAAAACCCCGATGTTTTCAAACGGCTGCAGAGTATCTTGAGACCTCTCTGAACCTGCGCAGTCAGCCTATTTCCCAGCCACCTCTTTGCCACCAGCTCTCCTAAATTTTTTTTCATTGTTTCTGACATTCGAGGAGCTTGTGACTCCATTCTATGTTTACATTGCTTCCTCTTCTTATTTTTTTCAACACTCTGGGATTGAACTCAGACCTTATACAGGCTACACAAGCACACTGTCATTAAATTGTACCCCAGCCCTTTTAAAAACTTAAAAACAATACCCAAACATGTTGTCATTAAGTCACCCAGATTCACTGTCCTTTGAATTTGATCCTCGTCCCTTGAACTCACTCAGTAACCCATGCTGCCTTGGAATTTGTGATCCACTTCTTGGGCCTTAGCCTTCCAAGTCTTCTTTTCTTCAAATAGTTGTGTGTACCTGGATTTCTGGAGGCTGGAAAGAAAAATCCCGCCGTCTTCCTTATCTCTAATTTTCTCTTCCTTCAACCTGAAACCTGTCCATGTTAATCTTGCCTGGTTCCTATTCCATCTTAAGGCTTGATCTCGCCAGCCCTTCCTCTTGCAAGGGCTTGCTTAGTGCTTCCGAGGGCTGGTGACATTTTCCCAGGATAATATCTATCATGTGCCCCTGTGCTTGACAAGACTATGGATTTTAGGTTGCAGAGATTTCATTGTCTACCTTCTTTCTGTCAGGTACAGACAGCCAGATACAAACTATCATTAATCCTAATATTAATTCATGCTGGTCATTGATCTACAAAATCTCGTTTTGGTGGTTTTAGAACTGAAGAATTATTTAACCCGTGAAGAGAGACTCTGTTCCAGGTTTCAGATTATGCCTTTCAACTTTTTTCTTTTCAGGGATCTTCTCCACTAGCCGCCTTCATATTCCAGGTTCTCAGTGAGTAGATGGTGTTGGGGATTGTACGCCCTCCCCCCCCCCCCCCCCCGCTCTACGGATGCAGCTTCTGCCCTAATTGTGCTATCTGCTTCTTCTTTTCTTTTCCTCCTCACATATTGCGATTCATCCTTTAATGCCATTAAGTTCCCATTTTATTATCTGCTCTGCAGTAATGAAGAGCCGGGACAGCAGGCTTGTAAAAGACTGTGATGCATTTCACCACACTCGGCAGCCCTCGAGGAAGGGGTGCTATAACAGGAGGCAGCCTTTCTGTATTGATGAACCACAAAACCTCCGGAGCCTCACATCCATAGAAAAACAGATTTTATATCAAATCCATTAGGTGAGTAAAAATGTGGAAAAAGGCTGCCCATTTCAGTCGAGTGACGGATGTGAAGATCGGAACCCATTCTGCATGCAGGGTAATGGATTGATAGGATAGGATCCGTACAATTACGTTGCACACATCAAAGTTTCTTTTCTGTACTCTTTTCATTACAGGGAATAAAAAGATTCCTACATCCTGCTGCATGAATGCTGTCATTCCCTATGGAAAATAGTAACCCAGCACCGTGTCTCTGGTGGGCCATTATAGCAGGGAGCTGACCCACGCACGGCACAAAGAACATCACTGGAGGGAAGAGGTCATCTTTGAAAGCCTCAGTTTCTTTACCTAGATATTGGACAAAAAAAAAAAGAAGAAAAAAATCTCCTCTTCATCGAGGTCTTGCAACAGCCTCAGAAAGAAAAAGAAAAAGAAAAAAGTTGAAATGCCAAACACTGAGATGGGGCTAAAATGTCTACCCGTAGCAACAATAGGAAAATAGTGAAGACGTCTGTACACTCAGGGTGAGGGAGTCAGTCTGGAGCTTTGCGTCATGCACTGCTGATTCTTTACTGCTCATGTGTATCTCCCAAGGATAGAGGGACTCGAAAGAAAGCTGGACACAAAGTCCATAAACAGCCAAGGACCAGTACTCCCTGACATTTAAAAAAATAAAAAAAGCTTCATCAAGCTGGAAAAAGCCTTGGGCTCTAAGGACCAGAAGGAACTCGGGATACTGTTCTAGTTTGCAGTTGTCCTCCTTGTCCAACTTGTGTGAAATAGTAGAATTTAGACACAGTGCTTGTGGCTTTGTGGTGACCAGCCTGGGTTAGGGAGTGGAGAGTGCTCCTCGGGGATTGCAGAAGACGTCCATCAACCGCTGCTTTCGGGATCTAGAGCAGCGTCAGCGTTTCAGCATTCCGTGAACACGTAACGGTGGTGGGAAGGCCTCTAGGCACTGATGTAGAAGAGCTCGAACTGCAGGGCAATGTGCGAGCTCGGAGGGCCCAAGGGTAGCTGCTATCTGAAATGCCTTGGGGCCTGTTTAGCAGAGAGGCTGGTGGGTGGGTGGTTATCCCGGCACTTCTGCCCCAAGGGCCATGGAGGCCACACTGGGTCTGGCTGAGGCAGCACCGAAGGTTTGCTCTGCAGTAAGAGGATCTGCTGTAGGACTGCGCCCGCCTTTCCTGAAGATAATGCAGCGGAAAGCTACACACCGGGACAGTGAAACACAGAAAAATTATTACAGTGCAGAGCAGGAGGGCATGCCAATTTATGGTTTGATTTCCATTTCCTGCCTCAGAAGTTCGGGTTGTAAGGTGCAGGTTTACATCTCTTTGTCTTGCCGTTGAGGTTACGGTGGAAAACTGCGCATTCAGAATGAAGGTTTTTATTTTTTTTGAGCCACTCAGTAATTGTAAAAGTGAATTTAGATGATAAGAAAAGCAAAGGCACCAGTCGAAACTGCCACAGCGCGGCTGTAGGTTTTGCTGATTTGAAACTGAGTAGACGGCAGCATAATCTGGAGTTTGAAAGCAATTATTTTCAGCAGTCTGGCAGCCACCCAGGGTAGAGAGGCTGGGTAACGTTGCATTCTGACCTTTCCCAGGCTAGGGGCTCCAGCCAGAGAACCAGGATGTAAAAAGATTCAGGCTGAGAAGCGCACAAACAAAGCACAGAACGGATTCTGATGGAAGCCGTTTCTCATCTTGCCCCCGCAAAACTTCATGCGAAGTTCGTGGGGAGGGATTTATTGTTTCAAGAACAGAAGGACATCTACGTGCAGATGCAGGGGATACATTTCAGGTCCATTTAGTATTGGGAAACAGTCATTTTATTGCTGATTTCAATCCACTTGACTTTCTCCTTAATCTTCCACTTTCTACCTCAAGTAGAGCATTGCCTGCGTATCTGTGAACACACACACACATGCACACAGGAGGGAGAGGGAGAGAGAGAGAGAGAGAGAGAAGCACAGCCCCAGAATACCACACAAGTCAATGCTCTCACACATACACCGCAGACACCCACACATGAACACAACCATAGCTTCTTGGGCCAACACGTCACGGATTTGGGTGATTTTTCCAAGTTTGCCGAGGTTTTGGTAGTGATCAGATGTAACCGGCTAGGGCAGCAGTTCCCCACATGTGTCTCCCTTTGGGAGACAAACGACCCTTTCAGAGGGGTTGTAGGGCAGATAGCAGGAGTATCAGATATTTACATTGCGATTCTAACAGTGGTGAAATTGAAGTTATGAAGTAGGGGTGAAAATGATTTTAGGGTTGGGGGTCACCACCACAGGAGGAATTTTATTAAAGGGTGGCAGCATTGGGACAGTTGTGAACTACTGAATGCAATCTACTGTGATACATACATCTGATCAACAAACGATAGAGTGTGGCCTAAACCATAAAATCAATATGTAAATGGTCAATCCTGTTATGTTAAGTGGCAGGCTACTTTCCAAATAACCTGTATATATGTGTAGCCGTATTCTGCTAAAAAAAATGTGTGTTGTGTCTAGAGACCTACACCCCCTGTTCAGATGTAACCCATAGGCAGCTCCGTCTCCATGGAGGTTCCCTACTAAGGCAACAGGGGCTTTCTCGGACATGAACTCAGTTACCTGTTCTTTGATCACTGGCTCCTGGTAAGGCGACTTTGCCAGTCCACAGAGAAAGAGGATCTGGGCAGTAGGGTCAGATGGTAGGGGAGGAGGATTCCCCCTTTCAGGAATTAGAGGAGGGAGGAAGAGGAAGAGAGGGTGGGACAGGGAGGAGATGAGGGAGGGGGCTACAATCAGGATATAAAATACATACATTGTAAAAGATAAAAAATAAAAAAAATATGTGTGATAAGTCTAGAGAGATGGCTCAAGGATAAAGCCCAAGTTCCGGTGTCTAGCGCACATACAAAATCTGGATATGGTGGCACCTGCTTACATTCTTAGATCTGGAGGGCACGGAGACAGAGGGCTCCCAGGGACTCACTAGCCATAGTTTCAAGGTCTTAAAAAATAAGGTGAGAAAACTGAGAAAATGTTTCACTAGACTGGTGGGTAGGCAAGCCTGTGGTGCTTTTTTTTTTTTTTTTTTTTTGATTGATGAATGATGTGGGAGGTCCCAGCTCACTCTGGACAGTGGGACCTCTGGGCTGGTAGTCCTGGGCACTAAAAGAAGGCATGCTGAGCAAACCATGAGGAACAAGCCAGTAAGCAGCGTTCCTCCATGGAACGTTCCTGCATCAGCCTCTGGACTTCCGATTCCTGTCCTGTTTGAGGTCCTGCCATAACTTCCCTTGGCAGAGAAATATGACTTGGGAGTCGTAAGCTGAAATAAGCCTTTTCTTCTCAAAGCTGTTCATTTCCACAGTGTTTTCTCACAGCAAAAGGAACCCTGTCTAAGACAATATGTTTGCATACAGTGAAAAGTAGGAAGAACAAAAGAAAGCTAAGAGGACAGAGGAGAGACAACATCCCAGGTAGGCTTCCAGGGAGAGTGAGGATTATACAGAAGGGTTTATCCTGGGTGAGCATGAGCATGAGCATGGAGCATTAGAGCTGGTGAGAGAAATCTCACTGTGCTGTGCTCTGCAGCTCACAGGAGTTTGATGCCCCTGGTGAGCTATGAGGACATGTTAGGTGTTTACCACCACCTTTGATTGTTACATTATGATGTTTGAGGAAAAACCTATCCTTGGACTATGGCATATTAAATAAATGAGACTTCAGCCTTTACATGGGGATTATAGGTCTATAAGCTTCACTTTCAACTTACCTTCAAGCTTCAGTGGAAAAAATGTCCATTCTACCTAACACCGAGGAAGAATAAGAGGCTGCACTATACACAGGAGATGCCTAGAGGTTATTGGTGAATGTGTTCCTATAATGCCAACTTCCAGGAACTATATACTCTCCATACATACATACATACATACATACATACATACATACATACATCTGCCATCCATTCATCCATCCATCCATCCTCCTTCCATCCATCTGCCATCCATCCATCCATCCATCCATCCATCCATCCAGCCAGCCAGCCAGCCAGCCATCCAAATGACCAACTTGCCAAGCAACTCATCAGCCAATAGCTAACGATTCGGTAAATCTTTCTTTTTCTAGTGAGTTCTCACTGCATTTAAACAAATTCACTCCATTCAGATTCCAGTTTTTACAATTAACCATCATAGCTAAAATCCACAGGACCCTTCTCATGTTCCAAGAAGTGCATTTGATGCAGACAGTTGTTATTGCGGGCAAGTCTCACTTTGGATTGCTATTGCTATCTATATTTTTTATACCAAAACCCAACAAAAACAAATCAAAACAAAACAAACCAAAGGAAAAAAAAAAACAGAAAAGAAAAGAAGGTTTGGTGTGAGCTTGAAGTTTTATTTTAAGCCTAGGTCTCGTGGTTTTGATGTTAGTGCTCTTTCCACAAACAATGCTCACACACACACACACACACACACACACACACACACACACAGCCTACAAACCCACACATACAGAGGCAGGGTTGGTAGACAGAAGTTTGGTAGCCTTAACGTGGACTGGTAGTGCTAGAGAGGCCACTTGTCCAAATCTCTATGCTTTCCAGGTGATCTTCGGTGGATAACCCTGTGCCCATTTCCTGGTGTAGATCTGCCTAGGAGAAGGCATTCATCTAGTAGTCCCAGTTGCCTAATGATAGTTTTGGTGCAGTAAAGACTATTGCAGTCCTTATTACTCCTGGCCCAGGGCCTTGTTTACTCAGTGTAGGTCTGTGGGTAGGACTGTGCTCAGGTGCCCACCAGGGATAGAGCCTTCAAGTTCTGCTTGCTCTCACATCCATGCTCTGAGAGAACCAGTCTATGAGGAGATAGATGTGAGACGAGAGAGTAAATCCCACGTGGGAGGAGGCTGGAGGGTGGATCCAGTGAGAGGAGAAGGTGCATTCCATCAGAGGGGAGGGTAAAGCCTTAAGAATGGAGGGTGGATCCCATGAGCATTGGGGGAGGGAGGTCATGATCTTCTGCTTCTGGTAGCCCTTATCTCCCGTCATCCCCAGCTGCATCTTTCTTCACCAGGTTCTCAGTTACTTATAAGTAAGCTTATGAGGGATCAACCATTACTCCATGTGTTCGGAGAAGGATCTTAGAATAATGAAAAGACGGTGATGACAGAGTTAATCGAGTATTAGAAGTATGATTTCAGGTGTCAGCACAGTATAGGGTGACTCTTTCAATGTCTATGTTCATACTTCTACTTATGAAAGAAAATACATAGAAACAACCATTTAGTAGTTGCCTATCACTGCATACATAGATAGCATGTACCATTCCTGGAGAGATACCCAATGGAATCAAAGGCAGAACATAGTAGACATGTCTGCACACATATGTTTACTATAGAATCATTCACAACAGCCAAGCCACTGATTTCGGCATAGATGTCCATCAATGGATCCATGAATGAAGAATATATATATATATATATATATATATATATAGTCATGGTTTGAATATAAAATATCCCCAAGGGTGTATGTGTTTGAATACTTGGTGTCTGGATGGTGGTGCTGCTTGTGAAAGTCCTAGAATGCTTATGAGATAGAGCCTCACTGGAGGAAATAGGTCCCTGGGGGTGGGCTTTGGGTTTTTAGAGCCTGGCCCCACTTCTTGTACCACTTTCTGCTTGTAAACTGCCTCTGCAACATGGCAGCAGTGTCCCTCGACTCTGCTTCTATGCCTCCTTCACCATGATGGTCCATATTCCTCTGAAACTGTGAGCTGAAATAAGCCCCTTTCTCCTCTAAGTCACTTCTGCCAGCTAGGTGCTTGCAGCAACAGAAATAAAATGAAGACACCCTTCATCTGTTACAGAAATAAAACGAAGACACCCTTCATCTGTTACAGAAATAAAACGAAGACAGACACCCTTCATCTGTTACAAAGTGGAAGTGACCACGTTGTTCCCAGAGCACGAGCTGGGTCTAGAGAACCTTGCTGGACACAAAATAAGCCAGACCCACAAAGACAAGTATCACATGGTTTCTCCTATATGTGGAATCTTAAAACTGTTTTCATAAAGACATGAAAACAAAATGGGGGCCTGTTGGTGAACAGAAACAAGATCTGTAGGAGGCCTGATGACTGTAGGTTGTTGGGGAAGAATATAACTAAAGTATCTTTTGTACATGTGCCATCATAGAACCTACTATTGGATACAATGCACTAATAAAAAAATATTAACAACTGAAGGTACAATGCTGGAACAACATCGCGGAACATAAACTACTGTAATTTCCTCCTAATGGGAATCAAATAACAACTTTCATAGTTTATATTCGACAGTGAATTTGGTCATTGACATTTTTAAGTAGAAAAATAAATCAATTTTTATGTTTGAGAAAATTGAAGCCTTAATTGAAAAGTGCTTAATAATAATAAATAAAAACTTCACCACATCTGGTGAAAAAAGTTAAAACATTTTAGGACTCTTTTTTTTATGCCATTAATAGATTTCAGAAAACATTCCTTAGATGGAAATAAATGGGTAGTTTTGCCCTAGTTTTGTAAGCCTGAAGTACCCAAATCATTTTACCGCACATTCATCAGAAAGTGCAGCAGGAAGAGAAAATCCCCCGATGTCATCTGCAAAGTACGAGGCTAGATCTGATTAGTTTTTACAAAGCATAGCAGTTCTGCTAAGGATTATTTACCACGAAGAAAATGTAGTATTTCCTTTTCCCCAGGCGCCACTGTGCTTGTGTTCCAATCTGATAGTCTAGGCTTTTGGAATAGGTGGCAAACTTTGGTGAGCATCCGAATTATCTGCAGGGCTTGCTGCAAACATAGCTTCAGAAGCCAAAGCCACAACCCAACCATTTGGAATCCCTCAGCCCAGGCCCGGGAATCTGTCCTCAGTCTTCAGCCAGCTGCTTCCGAAGCAGGCGCTCCTCCCCCACAAGCAAACCCTGCTTTTACAGTCTCCACACCGCTCGTATCGCTTATTAGAAGCCTGAATAATGTCGAAGTGCTGTTATTCTGAACTTCATGAAGGGTAAACATGATGTTCACGCTTGCTGTTCCTGCGTCCAGATCTTGGCTTCCCGTGGAGTATGCATAACCAGGCTGCCAAGGATTCCTGCCTCGCTCCTGATTTTAGGCTTGGATGCTGCGGAGTACCTTGGCAAGCCATGCAGACACTGAGCCATGCAGGCGGGTTGGCTTTGATGCTGGATGACTTCCCCTCTTTTGCCAGTAAGCTTCAGACCCAAAGCCAAGATGGCTCCTCTGAGGTTCTTGGAGAATCATACTTCGGGTCCTGTCAACGTTCAGTAGGGGCAGCCTTTATCTTTGAGATTGGTCTATGCTTGTTCATGAAAGTTCATTTAGTCCTAAGGACATTACCCTTTCCAGTTCTAGTGACTTCTTTTCCCTTGGTCCTTTTCATCACGGCTATTGTCCCCGAGCCTTGTTCGTACATCTGCTTCTCCACCTTTCTCTCTGTGTTGTCCCTGTACTGTCTTTATCTGTACTGATCCCATCAGTCACTCATCCTCTTGTCTGACATAGACCTCTGTCCCCAATTCTGAAGCTCAGAGTTCAGAACAAGCTACCACCGTCCCAGGAAGGTTTCCCATCTGTAGTCTCTTGGGGTTTCCAATTTAGTGACGCCATTGTCATCTTAGGACACTGCAGAATCTATTCTGGGTATAAGTTTCATACCACGTGAAGTTGTATATAGGTTACCTTTCGCCTTCTCCTGTGACAAAGTACATGATGAAAGCAGATGAAGGAAGGAATGACTTATTTTGGGCCACAGTTTGAGGTCACAACCCATCCTGGCCTCAGGAGCGAGGCAGTTAGTCACATGGCATTCACCAACCAATCAGGAAGCAGGGAAAGATGGCTGCTGGTTTTCAACTGTCTTGTCCTTTTTATTTAGTTCCACTTAATGTTGTCACTGCATTTAGAGTTTTCCCACCAGTTTACCCAGCCCCAAATCTCCCTCACAGACATGCATAGAGCCGTGTCTCCTAGGAGGTTCTACATTGTCTCAAGATGACAGAAGATGACAGCATTAACCGCCACAAGCTGGATGTCACAGTCTGTCTATGGTAAATCCAGAGGCTCTCAGTCCAGCCCCGGTTCTCCTTTCCCGCTGCTCTAGTCTCCTGGTTCTGATGGAGCCCCTTCCAATCCCCCACAGAGCCACCAAGGACAGACAATCTTCTGATCTCAGGCAAAATTAGAATCACGTCACAATTCTTGCTCTAACACTTAGAACACTTTTTACCCGCAGTGACATTTGACCCCTGTGTTTCCTCTTTTCTTCTTGGGAAACAAAAATGTCACTATATTCTAATGACGATAAAATGAAAAAGCAGCTGCTCAGTGGGAGCGTTTGATATGCCATCTATGGTGCTAGGTGTGTATGCGCCGCTACACTCGGGCTTTGCAAAGCTCTGAGAAACGGGGCTGTTAGGATTGCCTTTGCAATGAGGGCGCTGCAGGGGGGAGATTAGTTTACATGTCCAAGTCCAGGCCGGGCACAGAGGGACGAGTCTGGGAGCTAGAGTGGCACCGTGAGGCTCCTCTACCCACGGCTTCTCTCTGGAATAACCTGTCTCTTCTGCTTCTGTTCCACGTGACTGAGAGACTTCTCTACATGGGGACGGTGGAGAGTTCCGATGAGTGTGAGCTAGTCAACTACAGCCAACCCGCTGGGCAGGGGCTCCCTTGTCACCGTGCTCCTGTATATTATAACTGCACAAAGAAGGGACAAGGAGCACAGCCCCGGCACCACCATATTAACAGTTTTCCAATGGATTAGCTGCTAACTACTGAAGGGATTTAAACTTTGATACAGACTGACTGCTTATGCATTTTCTAAGTATGTTCAATGGAATCCTACTTTTTATTATCTACACAAATGTATACACATGCGTGTTTACATATACATCTGTATGTGTGTGCACGTGCGTGTGTGTGGGGGGCATGTGTGTGTATGTATACATGCGCTAAAAAGTCTTGCTGCAAAATATGTGTGAAGAATGCTGGCCTAAAAATGTTACCCAGGATTCTGTATTTAGAACCCACAGCACACTGACTCCCAGGAAGAACAGCAACAGGCGCTGGCTCCCACATCTACGGAGCTCTCTCTCCAGCTCTCTTTTCTTTGTTTAGAATATGAGGTATCTGTATTTGGGAAATGCTATATCAAAAAAGGTCCCTGGCATTTCTATTCATACACTTCCTATACTTTTATGTGAAGCACGTGGGCTGTTATTCCTTTTAATGTAGGTTTTATGTATACTATTCATGACCACTGCAATGCTTTATTCTATTCACATGTTATTGTCATTGGAACAGTTTTCTGTGTTTAAGAGGGTGATGTGAGAAATTATCAATTAAACTGTGCCGTTAGAAGCTGGACACACAAACAAAGTTACTTTGGTTTTAAATTGAGCCTGTGCATCTCTGTTGTTTGCAATCCTCTTTGCATAACTAATGCATCATTCTCATACTTTTAAACATGATTTTCCAATGGCAGAGACAGTGTCTGCTTCCTGTCTGTCTTTCTCTACTAACATTAACCAAATCCTTTGTAGAAATGGCAGCTCCAGCAATCCCAGATTGTCTTCTTGGGAAATTGAAGGTGAACTGAGAGCACACAAACAGAACACGCTTTCTATTTCCTGTTTCTAATTTCCTATTGTAAATGTTTTGTAAGCTCCCTTTTTATTTTAATCTATTGAAGTCGGAGACTGGGTAGTAAGCTTTTATCCCCTTTGTTTCTTTAAATTCCAGAACCTGATTTGCAGTGCCCATGAGGTCCACCTGTCCCCTCTTCTTCATCCATCTAAGCCAGGCATCTCTATCTTTGCAGTAAGGCTTAGGATCTCCCCTGGCTCATTGCCCTTTTGGAATGATGCCATTTATTAAGACAAACACTTGATACATATTACTGTGTGGGCTCAGCAGACTGAACAGAAACTAAAGAACATTCCTTTCTTGTTAAACAGAGTATAGCATGTTTCAGTGGTCAGCACTTAGCCAAAAATCATGGAAGAATTAGGAAAGCTTTCTCCCTGAGAAAATAAAGCAAACTGCCATCTCTCCAGACCCTGAACAGAGCATCTACAAGTTTACTCTGTTTTCCTGTGTGGCTGTAGATTATTTTCAGCAAATTCAGACTCCCGGACCACTTTGGTGCTATCGATACATGCTTAGAATATTGGGACCTGTTGTAGGAATTTTGGCAAATTATCTTTCCTGGTAGCAGATTCTTCATTGCATGCCTCTGGAATTTGAGGGAACTTGTAGCTAGGTCCTACTTCTCCTTATTTAATCATTTAACCCTACCATCTCCAGTGTCCCATTATACCACAGCTGCCAATAAGTTGTGGTTGAATGTCTTCCATCTCTTATTCTGCTTCTGTCTTCTTTACTTGTAGTTTCTTTGAGTTACCCCTTGAGTCATGAGGACACTCAGTTTAAACTGTTTAATGTATGATGTAGCAGATAAGTTGATAATGGGGTATATTAGAATTGGGAGTGAGGACTACCACAGAAAGAATTAAGAAAGAACCCTTGTAGTTTTGGGTTTCTTGTATTATAAGCACATGTATGTGTGTGATGTATGATAGATGTATATACATATATATGTAATGCATTATATATAAATATATGTTGTGTATGATATACATACATTTGTATATATACACACATTAGATATATCATGCATTACAGACAGACATAATTTTTCTTTGTGTTCAGAACTCTTTTTTCAATTTATTTTTTAAAATAACTTTATTTTTATTTTTTTATATGCATTGGTGTTTTTCTTGTACATTTATCTGTGTGAGGGTATCGGATCCCTTGGAACTGGAGTTACAAACAGTTGTGAGCCCCATCTGGTTGCTGGGAATTGAACCTGGGTCCTCTGGAAGAACTGCCAGTGCTCTTAACCACTGAGCCATTTCTCCAGCCCCTTAATTTATTTTTTTATTAATTACAGTTTATTCACTTTTATCTCAGCTGTAGCCCTCTCTCCCTTCCACATCTCCCCCCTGCCCTCTCCAAGTCCACTGATAGGGGAGGGCCCCCTCCCCTTCCATCTGACCCTAGCCTATTAGGTCTCATCAGGACTGGCTGCATGTGTTGAGAACTCTTAAAATCTACTCTAGAAATTGTCATTTATATAATGTATTGCTTCCAACTGTAGTCACTATGCTGTAAAATTAGTCTCTTAAAATATTTCATCATGTCTACCTGACATTTTTTAAAAATTATTTATTTATTTTTTTTAAATTAAATTGACATTTTTTTTTTCTGTTCTGAAATTTCATCCATCTCACAGCCTCTGGTAACTACCATTTTATTCTTTGTTTCTGTGAGCTCAACTTTTGTGCATGAGACGTTTGAGACCCAGAAAGATTTGTCTTTGTAGGCATGGTTTAGCTCACTTAACCTAACACTCTGCAGGATTTTTTTTTTTTTTTTGGCTTGTGTATTTGTGTTTGAAAATTACAGGATTCCTTTATTCTCGAAGACCAAGAAATATTTGCATGTATTGCCACTTTTTTTTTTTTTTTTGTCTATCAGTTGATGGAAATTTAGATTGAATCTCCTTCCTGGCTATTTTTCTCTTTTTATCATATTGACTTTAATTCCTTTGGTTGTAGTTTCAGCTGGTGCCCATCATACAGCAGCTCTATTTTAAGTTTTGAGGGACCTCATATCATTTCCTATGGCTGTACTAATTTACTTTCTCAGTACTGTATAAGGCTTCCTTTTCTCCATATCCTCAACAATAGTGTCTTTTGTTATTATTATTATTATTTCTTGAGAGCCAGTACAACAGGTGTGATTTTAATTTCCATTTCCCTAATGGTATTTTAGTGATGTTAAACATTTTTTTGTCATATAACCGTTGGCCATGTTGTGCGCCAGCTTCGTGTTGCTTCCATGTATAGTGTGGGATAAGGGTCTAATTTGACCATTTTGCATATGAGCACCCATTTATCCTGCCACCATTTATGAAAGAGACTGCCTTCCTCTATTGTATATACTTGGCACCCTTGTGAAAAACCAATTGAGTGTGAATGCATGGTTTTATTGCTAGGTCCTCTCTTTTGTTCTAATGGTCAATATGTCTGTTTTTATGCCAATAGAAAGCTGTTTTCGTTACTGTACCTTTGCAGTAGTTTTTGAAATCTGGTAATGTGATTCCTCTGGCTGTTTTATTTTTAGATTGCTTTAACTAGTTATGATCTTTTGTGGTTTCTCATGAATTTTATTATTGCTTTTTCTATTTCTTTAAAAATATAATTTGGACTCTAATGTATGTTGTAATAGATTTGTAGATTGCTTTTCTAACAGACTTTTAAAAACAATATTGATTCATCTTATTCATAAAAACTAGATATCTGGATTTTCTCATTTATTTGTATCTTCTTCAATTTATTTCATCAATGTTTTATAGTTTTCAGATATAAACCTTCTCTTTGATTTCATGTTTTACTTTTTTTAGGTAGGTAAATAAGATTATATTCTCAATTTCATTATAAAGACAGAATAGTTCATTTTAAGTATTTAGAAAAACTGTTTATTGTTAAATTTTGATTTTATGCTGTGAAATTATTGAATTCTTAGATTGGTTTTAATGGTTTTTTGGTGGCGTTTTGGAGACTTATTATATGGAAGATTATATTGTCTGCAAATAGTCGTTTAACTTCTTTTCCATTTTGAGTGCTTTTTGTTTCTTTTTGTTGTTGTTGTTGCTTAGTTGTTCTGGTTATGGCTAGTATTGTGTAGAGTAAAATTTACAAAGGTGCATTTAGTCATTTTCTTTTTCCTGGTCAAATGAGGTTAGCTGTGGACTTGTCAAATATGTAAATAGGGATGCTCTTTCTATACTTATTTCTTAAAGAGTTTAAACAAGGAGAATAAAGTTTTGGATATTCAGCTTATATAAGGCAACCATAAACTTTTTGACATTAGTTCTGCCATTGTGATATATAGTCTATGTATATGATACCAGATTGGATAAATCCCACTTGATCATGGTGAATGCTGCTTTTCATATGCTTCCTAATCTTGATGGCTAGTATTTTTTTTGAGGGGTTTTGTTTCTGTGGTCATCAGGGATATTATTGGATTATAATTTTACATTCTTGGGTTCTTGTCTGTCTTTACTCTCAGGATAATGCAGTAAGGAAAATACCCATGGACTATTCTTTCTACATTTTTAAAGAGTTTGTAGCAGTTCTTTCTCCTTCCTTCCTTTTTGTATTCCTCTTCTTCCTCCTCCTTTTTTTCCCTCATGGTATTAGGGACTACTCAAGGCAGTAAGCACAGTAGGCCAAATACTCTACCAGTGAGGGACATCTCCGGCCTGGTAGCTCTTTTCTCTCTTCCTTAAATGTTTGGTAAAATTGAACAGCAAAACTTCTCCTGTTGGGAGACATTTTCTACTGACTTAATTGTGTCACTTAACAGCAATCCTGTCAGGTTTTCTCCTTCTCATGCTTAGACCTTAGTAGAGTGTATGTATCTTATGTTTATCTATTACTTATAAGTTATCCAGTTTGACAACATATATTTTTCTCTAGTAGTTGCTCCAGATCCATGTATCAGTTGTAATAGTTTATGATTTCATTTAGATGTCATTGTGAGCTCCTTCTTCCTCACTCCCTCTATCCTCCTATCCCTTCCTTCTTCCTTCCTTTTCTTCTGCCCTCTCCTTCTCTCTCTGCCTCCCCTCTTCTGTTTATTTATTTCTACTTTAATATTTTTATTATTTCCTTTCTTATCATAACTTTGTGCTTAGTTGAAGAGGTATAAATTGTTGTATATAGGTTACTTGTTCATATACTTATTAAAAACAGAATAAATTTCAATAAATATTATAGTGTATTAATTCATTAATAGTGAGAAAGAAAAACTCAATATGTATTGACCATAGGTGGGTGAAGGAATATAGCACACTGCTGAGAATAATCTATACTCCACAAGAAAACATTTGTACGTTACACATTTTAATCTGTGCAGGTGCTCACAGTTAGGCATCCTTTACAGAACTGGGCTGGAAATCTTTCAGTGTATTCCTCTTAAGCAGAAAGAACAAGACCAGGTGTCCCTTTATTCAAAAGAAATGTCTTAATGGTCAAATAAAACTGCACATTCTGAGAAAAATAGGATATAACATCATGAGCTATTATTTGGGAAAAAAAAATTGCTGTGAACTTATGATACTAAAATCGAATGTGTTATGTATGTCTATCATCAATTATTTAGGTTTTAATACTACTCTTTACTATTGTCTGATACTTAGGGTAGAAAAGCTGACTCCAAGTTGGGGGCTGTAACTGCATTGCTTGAAAGGCTGAGGTAGAAGGACTGGCATGTGTTCCAGTCTAGGCTGCACTATGTAGTTAAGACCTTAACCCAACAAACAAGAATGTAGAAGGTAACATGCAAAACTATCAAGGTGAGAGAGGGGAAGTCAAATTCCTAGTATCCAAATTTTGATGAATGAGAGAGAAAATGAATTTTGGTTGGCTAATCAAGGTTGATTGTACTTTAATAAAAGGTAGTTTGATTTTAATGAAACAAAAAAGTTAATATAAGCCATATAAAATATAATATAGTTACATAAAGGAGGTGAAACAAAATAGAGTATGTTTTACAAAGGGGTTAACATAAATGGGTATTTCATTTCCTCTGGAGACACATCCATTTTCCTGACTATAAATTATACTGTTCCTATAGTATGTACAAAACCAGTAAGCAAAATGCTCCTAAAAAAGGTAGTTACCTAATCCAATCAGAAAGATTAGCTACAGTGTATCAAAGCAAATACTAAGACTCATAACCAAACCTTCAGCAGAGTGCAGGGAATCATATGAAAGAATGGGGAGTTAGTATGATGTGGAAAAGATAGGAGCTCCACAAGGACCAAATATATCTGGGCACAGGAGTCTTTTCTGAGACTGATACTCCACCAAGGACCATGTATGGATATAACCTAGTACCTCTGCTCGGATGTAGCCCGTGGTAGCTCAGTAACCAATTGGTTTCCCATAGTAAAGGGAACAGGGACTATTTCTGACAGGAACTCAATGGCATGTTCATTGACCTCTCTACCCCGCAAGGGAGGAGCAGTCCTGCTAGGCTACAGAGGAGGACTTTGCAGCCAGTCCTGAAGATACCTGATAAAACAAGGTCAGATGAAATGGGAGGAGGTCCTCCCCAATCAGTAGACTTGGAAAGGGGCAGGGAAGAGATGAGGGAGGGAAGGTGGGATTGTAAAGGAATGAGGAAGCGGGATATAGTTGGGATACAGAGTTAATAAAATGTAACTAATAATAAAAATTAAAAAAAGAAAGATTAGCTACAATAGAGCCTCATATGATAACTAGATAGAGCCAAGACTTACAGTTCATTAGTACTAGAGACCACACTGTATGTAAATAAATAAGCTGTGACTTCATAAAACATTACCCACAATGAAGAGGAGAGCTAAATGGCATACTCAAGTCATTTACATGACGGTAGTATTTCTGTGATATCTTAATAATTTTAATAAAATAGCTTTTGAAGTTTTGTGATGTTGTGCAGGCAATCCAAATGGCCTTCTCTTAGGGACCTTTAGGGTCCTGACAACATCCTGTGTCAGTACCTACATCCTATGACATCAAATGGACCAGGTACTTAGTGGCCTGTCTGCCACTCTCTCCCTTTCACAAGCTCTCTTGCTTTCTTTTCTGTCTCTCCTCTTTCTCTGTGCAGGCACCCCTCTCCTACCATGTCTTTCTTTTCTTTCCTCTCTCTCCATCTCCATCCAATAAACTCCTTCATATAATATCTGTTGTGTGCATCATTTTTAAAAAATAGTAAGTTTGCCAAAAGATGTTTGACAGATCAAGTCAATACAATTCTCCCTCTCCATTCACAGAGACTATTGTCAAATGTCCAGTAGAGGCTTGAAAGTGTACATAGTATTGATTTCTGCACATACGATCTTTCTATATGTACATAGACATGATGAGTTATAATTTTAAAATTAGGTGCAATAGTATATTTACAATAACTGGTAATAAAATAGGATAATTATATCTAGAAACTAAGATGGTCAATCAAATAACTGATATGGCTGTTAAGTGACCAATAGGCAGATCCAATATAGAACACAGGTGAACACGGGTGCCCTGGAGAAAGTAATGATTCATGTGTGGTGGGACAGAGCAAGGTAGCATAGTACGTCATTGTGCTACTCTGAATGGTCTACAATAGAAAACTTGGGAGAGGTTTGTTTATGGGATATTCCTAGAATGTTTTGGGACTGTAGTCTGCTTGTAACTGTAACCATAAATGTCAAACCACACATAAGCGTGGACAGACATATTGGGAGGAAGCATGTTTGTAAAACTAAAAATGATCTAGTATAGGCGTCTCTAAGCCGACTCTTAATTAAGGTCTAAGTCTTAGTAAAAATGTGTGTCTTTTCTAAGTCATTTTTGATTCCCAGCCATGATCCTGTGGTTTGGGGCTGCTTGAGGAGTTATTTGGTTTTTATTTGGACATAGGAATGTTTTGGGAATTAAAAAAATGACGATATTAAGAATATCACCTGGACGGAGACTGATATAATGCTTGTTCTAAAGACATAGACTCTAACAAAATCTCAGTATAGTCACGAGAAATCTTTGTAGTTGTTGGTGGGAGGAGCGCAAGAGACGCCTCCCCAAAGTTGAACGTCAGTCCTTGTTGCTGAAGGCAGCACACACCTTACACATAGGACTGAGAGAATTTGATCTAGAAATGACCTAAGACTAGTTTTCATAGTACTAGAAGGTGATATGTCAACTGCCAAGGGAGAAAAGCAAACAATAGTTCTGCTGAGCTTTGATGCCTATGGACCACAATAATGATGGGTATGGTAAGATATCCTTAAGGTTGCAATAGTGACACTTAAATCTTGGTGGTAACCAGCAGCGATATAATGGGACTCAAGACCAACTTAATAGAAGGGAAATCATGCCTGCTACCCAACTACATAAGGTTAGTGAGGTCATGGCTCTTAGAGGAGAACCTACTACTTTCTCAAACTTGCGTAACTCCTAACTGTATTCTAAAATTTCCCCTTATGCCCACAAATAAGTGTGGCTCTCACACCTTATCAAAGAAGCTTCTCTTTCAGTAGAAGGAAACCATCATAGAAAGCCACAACTTGTCAAAAATGCAGAAAACTACCCACAGTATGCTCCCTGAACCCCACGGATACATTTACAACACAGTCGTTACATTGCACCTCAGGCTCAGGAACATGCTCAGGTGTAGTGGTTTGAATTGTAATGGCCCCCATAAACTCATGTGCTTGAATGCTTTGCCACTCCATAGGGAGTGGCGGTGTTAGGTTGTTGGAGTAGGTATGGTCTTGTTGGAGGAAGTGTCTCTCTGTCGGGGCAAGCTTTGAGGTCTCCTATGCTCAAGCTATATCCAGTGTAGCACACAGTCTTCTGCTGCCTGTGAATCAAGATGTAAGTCTCAGCTCCTTTTCCAGTACCATGTCTGCCCTGACACTGCTTCTCACTGTGATGATAATGTACTACAACTCTGAAACTGTAAGCCAGCCCCAATTAAATGTTTTCTTTATAAGAGTTGCCTTGGTCATGGTATCTTTTTATAGCCATAAAATTCTAGCTAAGACAATAGGGGATGGAAAGACTCATTTATTTTTCAACTGCTGAATGGATAATAAAAATGCAGTACCCATACACAATAGACTACTACTCAGATGTGAAGAAAAATGAAATCATGAAATTTTCAGGTAAATGGATGAAACTGTCAAAGACTATATTGAGTAGGGCAACACAGACTCAGAAAGACAAACATCACTTGTTTTTGTCATCTATGGTTCTGATGTGGATGTTAAAGCTGGAGCAACCACAGAAACCTTGACTAAATAAGTTGGGAGGTCAAGGTTTATTTGAGAAATTTAACTTGTGACATCTCCAAGTTTTGACTGATGCTTATATAAGACAATCTGTGACTTCTTGATAAACATTGACAACTTTTAAATAAACATTATTAATGTGTAAAATTAAATATAAGCATCAAAGAGAAGTGCTTTTAAAATTTCCATGACTGTAAAGTATTAATCATCATGTTTCTATATAGTTTCAAATCCTCAACAACCCCCAATGTCATAAATTTTTACTTGTACAAATGAAACTCCATGAGACTCTTTCAGGATCGCATTTGATGGCTGTTTCAGGATCTGATGGGTCAATATTTAATGGCTTTAACAGGGGCAGATTCAGGCTTAGAACTGGTGGTGAGGAGAAAATAAACGCAAAAGTAGAAAGGCAATTTGTTGCAAATTTAATGTAGCAGAACATGATTGAAACATGTTCATCCGTGACATGTAATTTCCTTTCTTAAAAGGGTTAGTGGAACGCTGGGTTGTGGAAGTCTGTGATTTTCCTGCTGAGGGGTTCCTTTGCCAATGACTTTTGGTTTCCAAAAGCTACATCCATTGGAGTCTTCACAGAGGTATGAGTCTAGCGTGCTGGAGCAAATGAGCATGGTGGGTGCCTTGATGACCTTGGGCAAAGTCAAGTGACATTTCTCAAACTTTCAACAACCCCGGTCTCTTTCCCTGTCTATACAGATTTTGAGGCCCAACTAGTGACAGTGGATGGCAAGGGGACAGCACAGACAAATGAGAAACTGCAATCCCTTTGGCCACTTTAATTTCTTTCTGAGTCTCTCTCCTGCCTATTTTTCTGTGGAGCACACTAAAGCCTTCCTGCAGGATGCAGAGTCAACCCCAGTGGGCGAGACAAGTCAGAGGACGTTTGATGTTTGATTTAGAACTAACTACAAGAAACCCTTTGAAGGCCAGACACTCAAGCATCCTTCCTCCTCCACAGGGCATCCATGGCTATGGATAGTGCTCACCAGGCAGTTGCTGTGTCCAGTGGTGAGGAAGGTTCCCCGTCAATTACTGGGCTGACAGCACCACACCTTACCACTTCATATGTGTCCAGCTGCCTGTGTCTGCTGTGCTGCTGTAGAGTAGGGGTTCTCTCTACTGCCTTCCTATCCTCTTCTTCCTGGGACACTCGAGACACAACCTCCCTCAGTGCTTCAGGAAGACACTGCTCAAGTGAGGCAAAGGCAGGTGATGCTCCACAAGGAATATTTTTAAAAAGAAAGTCCATTTAGTCTTATCAGATCCTAAGATTCCTGAAATGTTTATATCATAAAACAAATGGTCATCTGATTAAGAGCTGAGAGATGGCTGTTGAGTGATTTTCATTTGGGAAGCTAAAACAAACAAACAAACAAACAAACAAAACGCACTGGTGTGCTTTACAAATTAAAAAGCTTAGGGGGTAGCCCAGCAGGTAAGAGTCCTAGCAGTGTGAGCATGAAGTTTGAATCCTAGCACCCACATAAAAAGCGTTAGTGGCCACATGTACCAGTAAGACCAGGGCTAGGGTGATAGAGACAGGGGGATCACTGGGGCTTACTGGCTGCCAGCCTAGGTTCAGTTTCAGTGACACAAAGAGAGACAGACAGACAAACAGACACACGCACACACTTATTTCAGAGAGCAGAACAGAGAAGTGAGTCAATCAGTAAAAATGACTTAGACGTTTTTAATGAAGCAGGGTTTTTTCTTCAGGGGTCTCTTCATGGACCTCTGGAAGGCCTAGAACTCCCTATGACAAGTCTGGCCTGGAGCTCACAGAGATCTACCTGCCTCTTCCTTCCAAGTGCTGGAGTGAAAGGCTTGTGTGCCGCCACACCCGTATTACAAGGCCTTTTATTTTGTGAAAATGTAAAGTTATTTTGAGAATCTGTGATGCTTAATAACCCAAACTATATCCTCATAAAAATAGGAAAATTCACGGTTAGACTTTGGTCCTTAGCAGTCACCATGTAATGTTCTTAGCTTTATATAACAATCTCAAGCAGGGAAAAAGCTGACAATAGGACACACTAAATTTTCAGAACTCTTCCAGTATTTACATAAACAATCCAAGAAGAAACGGGCTCTTTTCAGTGGCTTTAGTCTTCCATGTATGTGGTTGATAATGTGCTCTTGCATTTAGTGCTGGCTGTTAAATATAAATTGAGTGTGTACCTGGAAACTTTAATTTATAGATATCTCCTTTCAGAGAATATGGAGTATCAACACTGTCCTCCGATTACTCAGAGTTTTATCACTGGCCTGAAATTGACCGGCTAAATGACTGTCATGAGTAACACAGAACGCTGGAAGGCTGAGCACTGACTTATTAGGGCATAAAATGTTGGAGGGATCATTGGGGTGTTTAATATCATGACCGGCTTCGCTTGTTTTCTCATCACATTTGATGGAAGAACCAGCCAAATCCAGCGAATGAAGCATTATTACACAGAACAGTGTCATTTCAATACATGGGGCACCTCTCAGCGAGTGTAGATCATTTTGGAGGCATAGCTGCTTACTCTTCTCCCACACAAGACATCAGAGGAATAAAATGTAAATGACCTGTCAGCTCTCCAGTTGATCCGGTGTCACGATACTAAAATTAAACCGGTGATATAATTTTATGGCAATTTTCTTCATATTAAGACAACTGTCCTGCTTCCCCCCAGCCCCCGCCCCTGCATACCTTGAGAAGAGAAAGAAAGAAGAAAAACTAAAGAGAAAATCGACTTTAGAGAATGGCATTCAAGGCCTGAGGGCCGCCTGAGACTGAAGATGAGAGTGGAGATGCCCTGGGCAGCGGAGGGGCACACTGAACGGTGTGGAGCTGGGAGCCAGGTGTCTGGAGCATCAAGGAAAGACCTGCTTTTGGGGATGTGGGGATCTGAGTTCCTACGGGAAAGCTGAGGCTTGGAGCCGCTCGCCTTCTCTGGACTCTAGCGAGCCGTCCACCAGGTGGCAGTAGGAAACCAGGTTTGTGCACGGGTGGGCGCCACCTCACCTTTGGGATAATTCATGTGAAGAAACAGGTCTCCCGCTGTACTGATTCTCAGTCACGAGTTGTTGCATCAAAAGAGAACTTTGAGCTTTCAGATTAGCTTATACGAAAGAGAGTGTGGCATTTTCAAAACCGTGGACGGGTGACACCTCAACCTAGGCCACCCAGGTAGCTGCCATCTGGGCTGGAACACTTCCGTCCTGGTCCTGCTGGTGCCAACCCTCATTTAACCCCTTCAGCCCTTGCCCACAGCCTCTTAGCTCCCAGAGCTGTAACCGCTTACTCCGTGCATTGACATTTAACTGGTTTCGTAGCTCTCACCCTCAGCTTTCTCCCATAAAGCCACTTTCTCACATGCATCAATCTTTACAAGCAGCCCCAAACTCTACTGTTCAGGATATGCTTGAGAAAAAATGGCTCCCCCGCTGTGGCTCCAGGTTCCCTGAGATATCTTTCTCTCTGACATCTGTCCTTTGAGGCTTACTTAGTTCAGACCTCAGCTCTTCTGTGAAGCTTTCCTTGGAGCAACCCCCAACCCCCACCCCATCAGAATCCCCCTTTGGAATATCCTAGCACACACAGTTTAAAACATTGGCTTCAGATTTTTTGGTTCTGTTGCTCTCCTTGTGGAGTTCCTGTCCTCTCCAGATCTTACTGTTTCCCACTTCTTTCCTAAGATTCCCTGCATTCTGCCCAAAGGTTGCCCATAAGTCTCAGCATCTGCATTGATAGTCTGCAGGGCAGAGCCTTTCAGAGGTCCTCTGTGTCAGGCTCCTGACTTGTTCCCTCTTTTCTCCTTCTTCTGATGTCCAGCCTCTTTGCTTTCTGGATAGGAATTGAGCATTTTAGCAAGAGTCCTCCCTCTTGATTAGCTTCTTTAGGTGTACAGATTTTAGTAGGTTTATCCTATACTATATGTCTATATGAGTGAGTATATACTGTGTGTATCGTTCTGCTTCTGGGATAGCTCACTCAGAATGATCTTTTCCAGATCCACCATTTACCTGCAAATTTAATGATTTCCTTGTTTTTTATTGCTGAGTAAAAAAAAAAAATCTGAGCACAGGGGTCTTTCCTGAGACTGCTATTCCAACCAAGGACCATGCATGGAGATAACCTAAGACCCCTGAACAGATGTAGCTTATGGCAGTTCAGTATCCAAGTGGGTTCCATTGTAATAGGAACAGGGACTGTCTCTGACATGAACTGATTGGCCTGCTCTTTAATTACCTCCCCCTGAGGGGGAAGCAGCATTACCAGGCCACAGAAGAAGACAATGCAGCCACTCGTGATGAGACCTAATTGACTAGGATCAGAAGGAAGGAAAAGAAGTCCTCCCCTATCAGTGGACTTGGTGAGGGGCATACATGCAGAGGGTGGAGGAAGAGAGGGATTGGGACAGGAGGAGGGAGGGAACCATGGGGGGGGATACAAAGTGAATAAAGTGTAATTAATAAAGAAAAAATGTAAAAATAAATAAATAAAAAAAAGACAAAAAAAAAAAAAAGACATTGGCTTCTTCACCTGTTTGTTCATTGTTGTAATTGGGCAGCTTACACGTCTTTAAGGAAAGCCTTCTTTCTTATTTTTCTTTCAGTTAGAGTATGTAGCATGCTCACAATATAAACGGTCACTTAATAAATATATACCATGTGTATATAGCTTCCATCTCTACCCTTCTAGCCTGTCTCTGAAACCAACCCTATTTCTTTTGTGGAAGAGTGGAACAGAATTATTGGATGATGAAGGAAAGTCACATGACTTTGAGGATGTATTTGCATATCTGTAAAGCAAGAACGGTGATGAGAGGAGCAATCAGGATTCACAAATTTGAGTGTTGCTTGTTCCCTTTTACTTCTAATATTGTCATCACTGATACCAACTAGGGCATGCCTAGATAGAACATGTTTTGCATAGTGAAGGTTTAAAGTAAACAGCTCTTGAATTATTACTGTTCTCTAGGGAGGCTTAGGCACAGGGTTATGTACCATTATCATCCCAGGCTTTACCTAGTTCCTTGGGAACGTGGTACTAAAGCTGGTAATTTGGGTAGTTGAGTTTATCAGTCAGGATGAGCTGGGGTTCCTGCAGGACAAAAAGCGCTGACATCTCAGAGTCAAGTGCTTCGGTCTTGTGCCTGCTACATGTTTACTGCAGTACATTTTCTGATACATCTTGCCCTGGAATGCAGGGCGGAGCTGGCAGAATCTCAGTGATGACACATGCAAAGGAAAGAACTTTGGTTAAGTAGATACTGGATCTTACAGGCTTTAGCCCCAGAAAGATACATGTTATTTCTGCTTCCAAAGCAAGTCACCTGGCCATAACCTCGTTCAACTCAAGGAAGAGTGACACGCAATCCAACCCTGTAACTACAAGCAAGAAACCCAGAAACTGGTGAAGAGGGCAACAAATACCAAATAGGTGGTGAGAAACATTCAAAGCATAGATACCACCAGCCAGTCACTGGGAATAGCCAGCTCTCTGACGTTTCCTTCTGCAAACTGACAGCTGCTGGGTAAAGCTCCTGTTTCCCTTGAAAACTTAAACAAATGTGAGAGAAAGCAAATAAATGCTGAAATCTAGATTTCAATGCGTTTACTGTTTTTAGACAAACAATATAAGGCTCTGTGGTATAATCTCAGGTTTTATATGTGAAGGAATTTATTTTGGTAATAAAACTTGGAAGAGAACGGAGTCAGAATAAATCACCTACGGCATGTTGAATTTTATTTTTAAATAAATTACAGTGTATACCAACTAATTGGAAGCTTGCATGTGTGCAACAGATTCAAACACCTAGAAAAGCACTTGTTTATTTTCTATTTTCGGCTAATTATAATGAGATGCAATTAGCCAGGTGATACTTTTATTGATGAGATCATTCAATCAGTAGGTATGACTGTGTTCCCTCATTCCGTCTTGAGCTTTAGTTTTATATCTAGAGAAAAAGAAAATTCTAAACAATCAGAATAAAAATTCTGGGGAAACTCTGACAGGGTATTTTAAATTTGTTTCCTTGGTGCTTCTCCAAATGGGAAGAGCTGACATTTATGGCCTGTGAAATGTTGTTCTGAGAGCAAAACAGATACTATTGGGATAAGAAAGGAGATGCAGATGAAAAAAAACCCATGGACTGAGAAGATATCTCAGTGGATAGGGACATTTTCCTTGAGAGTGAGAAGGCTTGAGTTCAAATCCCTAGCATTCACATAAAAGAACAGTGCCCTTCTTAATTAGAACACAGTGGACAGTGATAGAAGATATTTGACACCTGCTTCTGTCCTTCATAAAGACACATATACTCCATACATCTATGTGAATACACTACAAACAGCTGTCATATACCACCACCACCACCACACCTAAAATAAGTAATATGAAAAGAAAACCAATGTATTTAGAATATACCTTCAGAGTGATAGACAAGCACATAGGTAGAATCCTATGAGTCTTTAAATATGGGCAGGAGCTTTTAGATGGCTGTGATGCATTATAATCTCTTGAAATCTTTTTATTTTATTTTTTTATTAATTACACTTTATTCACTTTGTATCCCCCAGAAGCCCCTCCCCCCTCCCTTCCCGAACCCACCCTTCCTCCCCCTTCTTCACGCATGTCCCTCCCCAAGTCCACTGATAGGGGAGGTCCTCCTCTCCTTCCTTCTGATCCTAGTCTATCAGATCTCAATCAGGAGTGGCTGCATTGTCATCTTCTGTGGCCTGGTAAGGCTGCTCCCCACTCAGGGGGAGGTGATCAAAGAGCAGGCCAATCAGATTATGTCAGAGGCAGTCTCTCTTCCCATTACTATGTAACCCACTTGGACACTAAACTGCCATGGGCTACATCTGTGCAGGGGTTCTAGGTTATCTCCATGACTGGTACTTGGTTGGAGTATGAATCTCTGGGAAGTTCCCTGTGTTCAAATTTCTGGTTCTGTTGCTCTCCTTGTGGAGTTCCTGTCCTCTCCAGCTCTTACTATTTCCCACTTCTTACATAAGATTCCATGCACTCTGCCCAACAGTTGGCCATGAGTCTCAGCATCTGCTTTGGTCATCTGGAGGGCAGAGCCTTTTAGAGGCCCTCTGTGGCAGGTTCCCAGCCTGTTTCCTATTTTCTTCCTCCTCTGATGTTTTTCCTCTTGCCTTTCAGGATGGGGATTGGACATTTTAGTCAGGGTCCTCTCTCTTGATTAGTTTCTTTAGATGTGTAGATTTCAGTAGGTTCATCCTATATTACATGTCTATGTGAGTGCGTACATACCAATCTCTTGAAATCTTGGAGAACAATCAAGCATGGCGACTCAGGTTGGTCTATTCACCCACACGCACGTAGAGCTTGTGCTCTTAAAACTATTGGGGCAGGTAGATTTATGTCAAGATGCCTTGTTTCAAATGCTTCATTTACATTTTCAACATTGACTGCATTTGGCAGGAGGCGAAAGGTACTGTGGAGATGGAGAAGAAGAGAGGAGCCATACAGCTGATGATCATGGCTAACTTACAAATCAGGGTTTTTCTGCTTTGGCATTGTTGACATCTTGAGCATGACAACTATTTGTCACTGGGTTTCATCTTGTGCGCTATAAAACCTTAGCAGTACCTCCCGCCTCTACTTACCAAACAGATAGCATCAACACACCGTGGTGGGTAAACATACCTCCTGTCATTGACAAATGTCTCCAGGAGAAAAAGTAACCTCCAGTGGAAGGCTTCTGTTTTTACACGGAGAGTGTTTTTCCATCTTGAATCTTGCTACATTTTTAAAGAAACTGTTTTTGTTTTGCTTTGGCTTTGTTTTGTTTTGTTTTGTTTTTCTCTTTTTTTGAGACAGGGTCTCATGTAGCCCAGACTGGTCTCAAATTTTCTATGCTCTTTAAATTTCTGATCTTCTTGACTCTACCTCATGAATACAGGATCTACACGCATACACTCCAACATTCAGTTTTATATGTGCTGCAAGTAGCACCCAGGTCTTTGTGCCTGCTAGGCAAGCACTTTATCAACTGAACTACATCTCCAGTCCAGAAAACTGTGTCTCAACCATCATTTAATCTAAAACTTTCTATAGCAACTTACACATTCAATCTACATAATCACTTCCCTTTATTCTTGTGATTCCCACTTAACATAGATAAATATCCACATTACCCATGAGGGACGTGTTCGAAAGCTACTAATGGTTGTCTGAAATCCTAACAAACCATATATGCTGTATTTTGACCCAAATGTCCTGAAATGTTGTCACAGAGAACCGTAATTAATCCCTTCCCATGTTTATGATCTGGTTCTTTATTTGCATAATGATACTCTTGTATCATTTGGGGCCATTTTGAGATAAGAATTAATTGAACACAATAGGGGATAGTTTGTCAGGTAATCTAGTAATTAAGATGGCTACTAAGTAACTAATGGGAAGGTAATATATACCATGTGGACACACTAGGCACAGTGAAATTTCATTACACTTCTTAGAATGTGCAATTTAAAATGTATGGGTTATTTATTTCTGTAATTTTCCACCTAATATTTTTAGACTGTAGTAAATTTCATTCTAAAGTGGGGACTAGAAGCTTGCTGTAACAATAATTTAAAGCTAGAGATAAAAGGGGGAAGAAATACATAACTGTTCTTGTGGAATCACCGTAGAATAACATCACCTATGTTTTTTTGACCTTAACTATTTCAAGCACTAAGCAGGTTTTTTTTTTTAATTATTATTATTTGTCCACTTGAATAAAATGGGAAATAAGGGAAATTCCTGGAGGAGGAGGAGGATTTCTACTCATTGAATTGCATTCTTAATTTACTATAAATTATGTGCCTACATGCTTCCAGCTCTCCATTCAAAGTATTGGTCAAACAAATTTACTCTGTTAATCAAACCCTAGATTTAATTTTTGTGACTCGGAGCAAGTGTAATGTTTGTGGACTGAATGTGAGAGCTTGAAAGCAAAGAGTTAAAGGAGTACAGGCGTAAACAAATGTGGGGGTGGAAGTGTAACTTAAATACAGGGTGGATGGTTTTGCATGCATGTTTCAGCACCGTGGTCCAGCCTCAAGCTGCTGGAAGTCTTTGGGTTCTCCATGCTGAGAGCTTGGAAGCTGTCTTTGCCATCACAGACACGTGAGAATCCTATGGCCATCTCTCAGGTGATGCATGAAGCTGCTGCTTCTGCTCATCACTAAGCTTCAGTCATTCTCAAGCTGGGGCATCCTAGAGATCATCTCCAGAGATCAGTCATCAATTAGTAGAGATTTTTTTTAGTTCTCATAAGCGGAGGGGAGAATGGCCAGTTATTGAGATAAATATACCAAGATACACAAGCCAGCACTTGGCAGTGAAGGGCTGGCTGAGGTTGAGGCCCCCAGGCAGGTCACCATGCTCATCTCTTAGATCAGAGGTTGACTGAGCAACACACTCAGCCAACATAGTTTCTTAAGTTTTTTTTTTAATTTTTATTAATTACAGTTTATTTACTCTGTATCCCAGCTGTAGTCTCCTCCCCCATCCACTCCCAATCCCACCCTCCCTCCCTCTTCTTCTTCTATGCCCCTCCCCAAGTCCACTGATAAGGGAGGTCCTCCTCCCCTTCCATCTGACCCTAGTCTATCAGGTCTCATCAGGACTGGCTGCATTTTCTTCCTCTGTGGCCTGGTAATGCTGCTTACCCCTCAGGGGTTGGTGATCAAAGAGCCAGCCACTGAATTCATATCAGAGACAATCCCTGTTCCCCTTACTAGGAAGCCCTCTTCGAGACTGAGCTGCCATGAGCCACATCTGTGCAGGGGTTCTAGCTTATCTCCATGCATGGTCCTTGTTTGGAGTATCAGTCTCACAAAAGACCCCTGTGCCCAGAATTTTTGGTTCTGTTGCTCTACTTGTGGAGCTCCTGTCCCCAGAAGGGTATCAAAGCAGATGTTGAGACTTATAGCCAAACTTTGGGCAGAGTGCAGGGAATCTTATGAAAGAAGGAGAGACAGACCTGGAGAGGACAGGAGTTTCTTAATTCTTAAGACTCACACCCATGTATGATGGCTTCCTGATTAAATGGCTGGAAAGATCTAAAAATAATTATTCTAGACCATAGGAAATTTATATAAAATTCAAATTGTATAGAAAAAAATTTTATTGGAGCACAGCAAACATCCACAGATTGCCCCTTACTGTTTTCACAATATAGCTTCAGAGTTGAGCAGTTGTGACAGAGACCATATGGCTTATAAGGCCTGAAATATTTACTAGCTGGTCCTTTAAAAAGAATAAAAAGGAAGTTTGCTGACCCCTGCTAAGATAGATACAGATTAGATAAGCTGTTGTTAACAAGACAGCTTTTAGCTTCTCCTACTTGAAATTATTAAGTCTATTTATTATTTTCCAAACTTAAGATTGAGGGTGGTTAGGGGGCACTGAGAAAACTGGAGAAATTATTACAAAGTTAAAGTTGTGACAATAAGCAGGTGTGTATGGAGGGCTAGGGGGATGTAGCATATGATAGCCATCCCGAAAGGAAGATAACTGTGTACTTGATTAGCTAACACATCCCTTGGATGAGCAAGCAGGGGCACTTATAAGGAAAAGAGGAGACTGTGAGGAGCTTGGAAGGGCTTGTAGTGATCCCTGAGCTCTCCCTGAAGAGTAAACAGCGTCTAAGTTTTCAAACGGTGTCTCTAGTTTCTTCTTTCAAAGAGTCTCAAGAAGGTTGCGGTAAATTGAGGACCTGTGTACAGAACCTATAAGGCTCATTGATAGTAGTGATATGGGGGGGTCAGAAGATAAGAAATTTATAGGAAAAGAATCAACATCCTCAATCTCTACTTTCAGACATGGTTTAAAGACATTACTCTTCTTGTGGGACAGTAGTCAGGGGAGCCTCTGCCTTAGAAGCTGTCCTGATGGGATTTCTGTCTTCACGAGTATTTTCCCCTTCCCTCACTTTCCTCAAAAGTGTTGTCCTTACACCAATCGTGCACCTAACATTAGGCGTTCCGTCCATATTTCAAACAGAAGTGTGACTCCCCTATGCCACACGGCATGGAGCTACTTTTTTCTTGGTCTCATACAATGGGATAGGTTTAGGGGAAGTGATGGGAGCCATGAGAAAGGGGCTCCCACTTGATGCACCAGGCACTTGCCATTAGGCATGAGTATGTCTTTTGATCTGGAAATACAGGAGGCCAAGTTCTACTGTAGTCACTGTGAGAAGAACTTTAAAAAAGGGTGGAAGGAGGTGAACAAAGGAGGAAAAAGGGAGGAAGAAAGGATAAAGAAAAAGTGGTCCTATGTTTTAAAATGCATTGCTTTTACCATATTGGGACTATGTAAGGATTATTTAACATGTCCAAATTTAAATAATTTCTAACTTATTTGTCTAGCATTGCTGAAGTGTCTACAGTGTCAATCTAATAAAGATCATTTCTTCCAGTGAATGAGTATGGGAGTTTTAAGATACAAACCCTTTGAATGTCAGAGAATAATTCAGAGGTTAAACAGTACTTAAGAATATAATCAACCTTTTAACAGGCAAGCACTCTTCCTTGCTGAGCCATCTTGATGGTTTTTAGTGCTCAATTTTGGTGAGCTCAATAATCCTATACAAATCTCAGGAACAATAAAAACCAGAATATCAAAACAAATCAAGTCAGGACATGAAGGAAGCCACACTGATGTCTATGGTAAACCTCTTGCTGAGTCACAGCCAGAGGGGAAGAAGACAGTTGCATCTAAAAGAACAAAGAGATAAATGATATATGATGGCAACCAGAACTAAGGGCACATCTTCAAAATAAGAATGTAAAATAAAACCTACCAAAACTCTCGACTCAGAAGTCTATACTCAGTGAAGACATCTTTCAAAAACCATTTTTTTTGGTCTAAATTTTCTAATTCATTGACCATGTTTCTTATTGTCATTTCAGGCATCTACTGGCTACAATTACAACCATTAAAATCTTTTGCCTTGATAATTTGTGGTGCTTTCCTTTCAGCTAACTGTATTAGAGGGTTATTGCTGGAAATAAAATGGTGTTTGGCCAATAATGCTTATTATTAGCCCCAATTATTATTACTGCAGTATTATTTAACCCATTATCATGACAATAAAACATAGACACCTAATTTACCTTGTGCTGGGCAGATATCTCTACCTATGCTATGTTAATAACATCACCATTCACCTCCCAGCCACCACCCTAACCATCCTTATGTGGACTACCTTCCATCAATAATCTTATAAATGCTTTCTTGTATTCTTCATCTGGACCTTTCTATGCCATTATTGGTGCCCTTCTTCCTAGCCCACATGGTTACTTCCCCACACTAATCCATTGTGGTGTCCTCCTTCCTTCTCTCTTCCTGTCTTTCTTTCTCTGCTTCCTGCGATTCTCCTATCCTCAAAGCCCAGGAACTTTAGCCGTACCTACCCCATTCTGCACTCCTCAGGTTTTAGACTTTTTAATCAACCAATCAGGAATAATGTCTTAGGCAGGTTTATTTCATAAGGATAGATATAACTGGGCAGTAACCAGATCTTGAGGGCCAGTAATTAGCAACAAAATACAAGCATCAGTCTCCACAGGCCCTCATGGGCCCCAATTTGATGGCTCTGTTAGTCTTCTTATGAAGCACCTGTCCACTCTGGGTTCTTCTATTTCCTCTACTCTTTCCTATGACTCCCTGTGCTCTGTCCAAAGTTTGGCTGTGAGTCTTAGCATCTGCTTCAATCTCATGCTGGGTGGAGTCTTTCAGAGAACATTTATGGTAGGCTCCCATCCTGTTCCCTCTCTTCAACTGCTTCTAGTGTCTATTTTATTTCTAAATGAGAATTAAGAATCCTTCTTATAGTACTTCTTGTTATTTAGCTTCTTTAGGTCTATGGATTGTAGTATGGTTATCCTGTATTATATGGCTAATATCTGCTTATGAGTGAGTATATACTCATACTTATGTGTGTATTTCTGCATCTGGTATGATCTTTTCTAGTTCCATCCATTTGCCTGCAAATTTCATGATTTCCTTGTTTTTAATAGCTGAATAGTAATCCATTGCGTAAATGTACCTCAATTTCTTTCTCCATTCTTTGGTTGAGGGACATCTAGGTTGTTTCCAGATTCTGGCTATTATGAATAAAGCTGCTGCTGTACCAACCAAGGACCATGCATGAGGAGGACCTAGAACCCTTGCTAAGAAGTAGCCAATAGGCATCTTAGTTTCCATGTGGGTTTCTTAGTAAAGGGAGCAGGCCCTGTCTCTGACATGGACTCTGTTGCTTTTTCTTTGATCACTTTCCTTTTGCCAGGCCACAGAGGAAGAGGATGCAGGCAGTCTTAATGATACTTGATAGGCTGGGTTCAGATGGTAGGGGCAGAAGACTTCCCCTTTATGAGGATTGGGGGAGAGGAAAAGGGGAAAAGAAGGTGGGAAAGTAGGACCGGGAGGAGACTAGGGAGAGAGCTACCATCGAGATGTGTGGTGAATAAATTATAAAAAATAAATTCAAATTAAAAAAAAATGAAAAGCTATGAGTCTTAGCCTCTGCTTCGATACCAACTCATAGCCAAACTTTGGACAGAGTGCATGGGCTTTTATGAAAGAAGGGGGAGATAGAAGGACCTGGAGGGGATACACGCTCCAAAAGGAGACCAACAGAGCCAAAAAAAATTGGGTCCTGGGGGCCCTGCAAAGACTGATACCCCAACCAAGGACCATTCATGGAGAGGACCTAAAACCCCTGCTCAGATATTGCCCATAGACTCAGTCTGCAAGTGGGTTCCCTAGTAAGGGGAGCAGGGGCTGCCTCTGGCATGAACTCAGTGGTAGGCTTTCTGATCACATCCCGCTTTGGGGTGGAGACTTGCCAGGCTACAGAGGGAGACAATGCAGCTAGTCCTGATGAGACCTGATAGGCTAGGGTCAGATAGGCATGGGAGGAGAAGATGGAGGGAGGGTGGGATTGGAAGGGGACAAAGGAGGGAGCAACAGCCAGGATACAAAGTGAATAAATTATAATAAATTAAAAAAAGATTGAAAGGAATAAAAACAAAGAAACTAACAAACCAAAATACAAGCACCAGACCAACCCCCAACAGAGAGTCTTCTATTTTTTTTAAGACTTCTGGACAGAATTATCTTCCCATAAGAACTTGGACTTGGGAATGCTCTGCTCATCTCTCCCTTCAGTCATTGAATTTGTGTTTCAGAAGAAAATACAGTCTTTATTTCCATGTTCAGACCTTATCAAATTTAACCAAATTTGATAAGGTTAATCAAATTTGTAAATTATGTATTTGAAAACCCTGATTTATTTTATTTTGGGGTTTAAATGGTCATTTCTGAAAGCAGCATGAATAACTCCCTTCAGTGTTAATGTCAATGTTGTAACTGAGCTTTCAGCTATTTTGCTTTATGTATCTTGAAAGTATTTGTTAGATGTTTTCAAGTTTGGAAATGGTATGTTTTCCTGAAATTTTGAATTTATCTGCACAATTCTGTGATCCTCTTTATTCCCAAAAGGCCTTTTTTTTTTTAAAATTTTATACTATTCGATATTATTGTTATCTAGCTTTTCTTTAGTTTTCACCTGCCTGGTATGTCTCTTTAAACCATTCCTTTCTGAGTCCTCTAATTTTCAATGTGCCCTATATAAAGCATTAGCTCCTTTTATATCATATCTGACTAGTTTATTTAGCTCATTGATATGAATAATATGCACATATGTTTTACTTTATATATAAACATGTATTTAAGAGAATTGTTTCTATCCTAGACTTTCCATGATTCCTTACTTATATTTTGAAGTTATCTATTATTTTGTATCAAGCGTTTACCTTCAGAATTTTACCACTTACACTGGAGTTGAGGCTGTGTACACTCTTTACATCTTTTTAAAGTGTAAGGATCTCAGAAAATGTTCATTCTTATTAGCCTCTTCTTGACTTGCGGTCTTTGCTGTTAATCAATTTTTCTTGTTACCCCTTTTCAACACACACGTTTAGATGTTAATATTTTATCACATATTTCTTAAGGTTTTCAGTTATGTCTTCATTAATTCTTTGAGCCTCTCTTGTGACGTCTAGGATTGTCTCTGAATTACCCTCTCTTGTGTAAGTTAAACCCTTTGCAACTTTCTTTAGACAAAAACCTTTTGGTCTCAGCCCTGTTGACTTTTGCTTTTCTTTCTCTGTTATAGTTTGAAGATACCACTCAATAGTCTGGTTCTGCTTTTGAGAATTCTGATTTCATTTCATTTGCTGTTGCTTTCTTCTCTGATGGCACTGAGGCCTTTCTCTTCTCAGTTAGTACTCAGGCCTCGGACAGGCAGGGCTGACTTCCCGCCTTGCCATGCGGAGCACAAGGCCTCTACTTAAGCACTCTATACCAATAGCAAATAGTAAAATGTGAATCAGCATATGCCAATTTCCAAGGCTTAAGTTTTAATCAATAAATATTAGAATGAGCTGATTTTATCCTGCCTATCAGCCAATGAAATGCACATAATATTAATCAACTAATTATTTTTAACCTTAAAATGCTTTTGTGAAGAAAAAGTCATTATTTGAAACTTCTCAATACAAGTTTGGTGCTTAGAAAATCATATTAGTATAAGATAATAGAATTTGAGATAAAAATTATAAATTTTACTAAGTATGTGCAAAATGTTCGGTTTTCTGAGAGAAAATGTTAAATTGCAATTTTCTGTTTTATCAGAAGCAATAAACTATCTAGATTAATGCTTAACTCCTCAGTTCCTCTCACCTAAAGCCTGTTTACATTAAGAAATAATTTAGAAACAACTAGCAAATATTTTACAGGAAAATTATGGCTATGCATCAGGCATGGATAGTGAAGACTTACTCAAATTCACTTAATGCTGGTGTGAGATTAGAATCATTGTTACTTAGTAACAAGCTTATTTAAGATGATTTTTTAAAGCTCAGCAAAGCTGCAATTGCACAATAAGTGATAGATGTTTTTTTACCTGAAAAAGCTGGTGGATCCAATCAATGTGTTAGTTGAAAAACTTTGCTGGAACAAAGTGAATATCATGGAAATCCTGTGTGGTTTCCGCTCAGCTGGTTAAGTGCCAGTGATATTAATAGTCTGTAGTGAATATCTGATAGGTTCCTGGGTACTTAAGAGAAACTGATTACTCACTTCATACCAAATTTCATTGTAATTAAAGAAGGTTACTTTCATGTGTGTATGATGTGTGTGTGTGTGTGTAATGTGTATGTGTGTGTGAGTGTGTGTGAGTGTGGGCACGTGTGGAGGCTGGAGGACAACCTCAGTGTCAGTCCTCCTCTTCTGCCTCTTTGAGATGGCATCTTTGTTGTTTCTACACTGAGTACGGCAGGCAGTCGGCCCAGGAGCTTCGGAGGGTTCTCCATCTCTGCCCCCCACCCCCGTCTTGCTGCAGAAGCACTAGGCTCACAGGCTCATACCACTGTGTCTGCTTTTTCCTGGGTTCTCAACATCCAATCGAAGATCTTCCTGCTTCTGTAGCCATCTTTCCAATCCCAAATTAATATTTGTAATCAGTACTTGAAATTTAACATAGTAAAAGAAGCAGACAAATGTTTTTATTAAATGTATCACAACTTGGCAGTCTTCATAACATGTTTTGATCATTCACTTTCTTATCCTAACAATACCTTGAACTTTCTTTTGATAGTAACTATTCTACTCCTTCTTATTTATGTTTAAAGATTGGTTCCAATTGTATGTGTGGATCCATGTGTTTTGCTTGTATTATACTCATGTCTTCAGAGACCAGGAGAGGGCATTGGAGCTTCGGGAACTACAGTTACAGCTGGCTGTAAGATACCCAATGTCGGCTCTGAGAACTGATCCAAGGCCTCTGCAAAGCATTTACGGTAACTGAGTTCTGGGCGATCCAATGCCTTCTATGTCATCTCTGCAACCTCCCTGCTATATTTAGATGAAAGGATAAATTTACACAAAACAAAAGCGCACAAGAAACTTGATGACTTTTCACAGAGTCTACTCCAGCATATAACCTGAGCCAATGAAGAGATAATATTGCCTGAGGAACCACAATCTTGTTTTCCAACCCCTGGGCTGTTTCTGTTCTTGGGCATACAAATATTGAACGATTTGAAGGCAGTCATAGACACCTTCCATTTTATATTGAGTTGTGCAATTTCTGTATCAAATGCTCAAAATCAGATGATCCGGCTGCATGTAGCTCTCAGTTTCCTCTTATCCAAGTGATCTTCTTTGGGAGGAAATGAATTCTCTCTCAGCTGTGCAGAGCTTGTGGTACACACTCTTTGTGTGAAGAGGGTGGTCGGTGGGAAAATAAGGGACACAGAGTGCCAGGCTCGGCCGGGTGACCCCTTGTCTCTGATGGCTTCAGGTTATGTCATCATCCTCTGCCGACCACCAGGATGGTTCCGGGAGAAGGGACAACTCCATGGAGTAAAGCGGCGCAGGGGTGTGTGACCACGAGCGAAAGGGTGGCGATTCTGCCACCCACTATTACATTGCTCTCATCCTTTGGGAAAACTGACGATGGGTCTGGGGGAGGGCAGCTTGATTGGTAAGACGTTTGCCGTGTAATCGTGAGGGTTTGAGTCTGATCTCTAGAATCCATGTAAAAACAGAACCCTAGGTGTAGTGGGGTACGTTTCTAATGCTAGATCTGAGGAGGTGGAGACCGGCAGATTCCTGGGGCTTGTTAACCCATCATCCACTGTCTATCGTGAATTTCCAAGCCAGTGTGAGACCCTGTCTCCAAAATGAACGTGAAAAGTGATTATGGGTGTGCATGGGCTGGCAATGCTCAGATTTCTTCTTAAGAATAGCATTCTAAGCTTTTTACTCACTAACTTTATAAAGATGGCCACTGAGAATAGTTGTACTGATGGATTCTTTTAGGGAAAAAATAGTGCAGCTCCGTTTTTGTGATTAGATCTGACCACTTAAGTGCATATCTACTGGTCTCTCTCGGTCACAGACCAGGGAGCTCTGCCTCAGAGAAACAGTCTCCAATCTCCCAGCTAATAAGGGGAGGAACCAAAGGCTCACGTCTAGCCTTCCTTGGCTCCTGGCTCAGCCTTTCCCATCACCCACCCTGCACCAGGGAAACATCACAAGGCAGCAGGGAAATAAATGCCCTTACTGACTGAGATTTTAGCTTTCATGATTTTAAAAGCAAACTCAGTCATTATCATTATTATCTGACAACCCATAAACTTTCTTCTTGTTTGTTCTGTAATCCCAGTGTAATTACAGAGTTTGAGTGATAACAAGTAAGACCTGAGCTCTAACTTAAAATATTCTTTACAGCAACACTATAAATAATTCATAAACACAATGGTTATAAAAAGTAATAATAAAGGCAAAAATATACCAAGTTGCCTCCTTTCTTTATTGGTAATTTAATCAGTCCCCTTTCTCTGTCATCTATCTTTAGCCAAGGCATATGAAGTACAGTGAAAATATTATCAATCATGCCATAAATAAAAATCCAGAAAACAAATTTAAGTTTTGATAGAAGTAGGAAGGGCATTTGGCTTTGAATGGCTGAGAATATGGCAAGGTTTGCAGTGAAGAACAAGCTTGCCTCCATTTGGGGCCTAAAAGCCATCTTACAGTAAAGAAAAACCAGCTTTAGTACTGTTTAGTATTAAACCTCTGTTTCTCAATGACTGGGCTATGCCCTGCTTGTAACCTTAATAATAACTGGTTCTGTAATGCATGTTCTAGGAATGGCAATCATGTCTCTGTTTCAAAAAGTGTTTTACAACCATCTTTCAACCATACTTTTGTTTCAAAAGGGTTGTTATGGCGATGTTATTATTACAACCTGTTGTTAATGCCCAACCTTAGCCTAACTTCTGCTTCTGAAATCCTGCCCCCACCCCCGCCTATTTTGCCCACCAAATCCCTCATTTGCAAACCCTTTACCCCTGAGCTATAAAGCCTTTTCTTCCTCATATCCAATGCTGACCTCTTGAACTCCACCTTAATGGGGGGGGGGAGGGCTCATGTATACACACATATACGTGCACACACACACACACACACACACACAATTTGTTTTAATTAATTGCTTGCTTTAATTAATTTGACCATGATGAATCGGGTTGGTGATCTTTCTCCTCCCATCTTTTGGATTAGCAGAAGGACAGTGTCACTAGGAAGATATAAAATCTATAAAATATTGATCTATCATATAATGATAAATATTCAATTCACCATCTTGAGAAGCTTAGAATTTACTGCACTGAAAATGTCAAATAGCACATTATAAGAAAAGAGATAGCTAAGGTTAACATTTCAAATATGTAAGCAATGTGTATTTTATAATATTTGCAATAAAATGCTCAACATCCTTAGTCATCAGAGAAATGTAAATCAAAATGACTCTGAAATTCTATCTTACACCTATCAGAATGACTAAGATTAAAAACTCAAGTGACAGCACATGCTGGAAAGATTGTGGAGAAAGGGGAACACTCCTCCATTGCTGGTGGGAGTGCAAACTTGTACAACACTTTGAAAATCAATCTGGTGCTTTCTCAGAAAATTAGGAACAGCTCTACCTCAAGACCCAGCTATACGACTCCTGGGCATATGCTCAAAAGATATTCCACTATACAACAATGACATTTGCTGAACTATGTTCATAGCAGCTTTATTCATAATAGCCAGAAACTGGAAGCAACCTAGCTGTCTCTCAACCAAAGAATGGATAAAGAAACTGTGGTACACGATGGACTACTATTCAACTATTAAAAACAAGGAAATCATGAAATTTGCAGGCAAATGGATGGATCTGGAAAATATAATTGTGAGTGAGGTAACCCAGATCTAGAAAGACACACATGGTATATACTCACTCATAAGCAGATATTAGCCATATAATACAGGATAACCATACTATAATCCACAAATCTAAAGAAGCTAAGTTATAAGGAGGACCCTAGGGAGGATGCTTAATTCTCATTCAGAAGGGCAAATAGAATAGACATGGGAAGATGTTGAAGAGAGAGAGCAGGATGGGCACTTCCATAGATCTCTTCTCAAAGAGTCGACCCAGCAGGGGATTGAAGCAGATGCTGACACTCAAAGCCAAACTTTGGGTAGAGCACAGGAAGTCTTATAAAAAAGAGGGCTAAAATAGAAGGACCAGGAGGCAACAGGAGCTCCACAAGGAGACCAACAGAGCCAACATAACGGGGCCCATGGGGGCTGGCAGAAACTGATGCACCCACCAAATATCATGTATGGAGAGGGCCCAGGCCCACTACTCAGATGTACTGCCCACTACACTGATAGGCAGCTCAGTGTCCATGTAGGACACCTAGTAAGGGGACAAGGGGCTGTCTCTAGCATGAACTCTGTTGCCTACTCTTCGATCACTTTCTCTGGGAGAGGCAGCCTTGCCAGGCCACAGAGATAGGATGCAGGCAGTCCTGAAGAGACTTGATAGACTGGATTCAGTTGCTAAAGGAAGAGGGCTTCCTTTTTCTGAGGACTAGGGGACAGGAATGGGGAGAAGAGGGAGGAAAGGTGGAACTGGGAGGAGATGAGGAAGGAGGCTACAATGGGGATGTAAAGTGAATAAATTAACAATAAAAAAGAAAAACTATTAGAAAGAAAAAAGATTGTAATTTTTTTATGAAATTACTGACATGAAATAATCTGTTAATATTTCAACCTTTCTATACCATATTATTTATATTTTATCTACATTTAAATATGTAAAATACATATTTATAAAACTGACAATATCTTAGTTCTTATCATTAAAACTATTCTATTATGTTTCTATGCTAATAGTCTTCAAAACATTTTTAGAAAAGTTATTTTTAGGTTAGATGGTTGGACTTAAATGTTTTCAACCAATTCTTTCTTTGGGGTAGGTTAAGTATCACTTATTTACACTTTTCACATTTTATATATGATAACTTAGAGATATACAATATGCTATCTTAGTATATATCTTCCATAGCACTTATAAGCATTTTCCAGGAATAGAACTACATTATATTTTTTGTTTATTTGATGTATATGTGTGGTGTATATGTGTGATACAAGTTTGCACACATATGTATGCATGCAAATACATACATGTGCACGTGTAGTCTGAGGTTGACATCTGGAGTCTCCCTTGATCACTCTTCACCTTGTTCATTGAGGCAGCGTCTCTCTCCTGGACCTGAGCTTGCTGAGATGACTGGTCTCACTAGCCAGCTCGCTCTGGGTGTCCCTTATCACTGCCTCCAGAGCCTTGGACTTACACATGATTTTGCTCATGAATGGGGGTCTGAGCTCCAGTCACCAACTTGTGTGTCAGGTGCTTTAAACACCGGCATCTCCCCAGCCTGAGATGTAGTTTTGGAAGTGAACCGCACACCTTTTAAGGATTATTGCTTTGTCTTGCAAAGTAGCCAGAAATGACCTTCCCATTTTGTGCTTATTAATTGAAGCAAAACAAATAAAATGTTGAATTATAATTTTTGAGTGTGTCTGATCTGACAGGACTTGTCATTTTTTTACCCATTTCCTGAGCAATTCTGCATCCTCTTTTGTGATTTTTTTTATTACCTTTTACTCTTTGTTATAAGGCTTGAGTTTTTAAAAATTGTGTAGCATGTATGACTTTGTCTTCAGTATTGTCAATATGTTTCCAGTTTGTTATTTTTGTTTGCGGATACTTTTGAATGACAAATTTAGTTCTCATGTCACCAATGTCTTTTCTTGAGACAGGGTGTCACTACGTATGTGTATATGTCATCAATACCTATCACCTTTTTAAATATTTTCTAGGACTTCCCGGCATCTACATTTGGAAAAAATACTTGTTTTCACTCCTTTTCAGTGTGTTATGAAACACTGGAGTCTTTAATTTCTTGTAACTTATATTTGTATTTAGGATGTGGTAGAACTTTAGTCTTTTGTTATTATTGTCAGGCTCAAATGAAACTCAACTCTTGCAAAATTCTGGTCCATTCTTTCCACTGAAGGAGCCATTTCCTCTCTGTCAAATGGCTATCTTTAGTGCCTATTAACATACCTAACCATATGCTGGCCTCCAGTTTTCCTCAGTATCACAACCTCCTGTGGCTCTTTTCACCCTGCCCCTTATCCCAAACTCTCCAGTTCATAGGCTTCCCTTCCCCAGCTTCTTATTCCAATATAACTCTGTCATTTTAGCCATGTACTCTCTTTTGTCTTCCTCTCTTGGCCTCCTCTTGGCCTCATCTCTCTTGCTCATCTCTTTCGGTTCCTCTTGCCCCATGCTCACCTCTCATGGCCAAGTCCAGTCTGCTGGTCGTGTTCCACCTACTAAATCTCTCTGCTCTGGACTCTTCCAGATGACTCTGTCTGTACTCTCTCTCATACCTACAATAAAAACCTTCCCCTCAATCATACCTTCAAGCTGTCATATCCTCAGTATATGTAGTTATATCAGCAGCTATAGTAGCTTCTGTGATTTTTATCTTAATGAAATTTTTGTTTTTTAGAATAAAGGAAGAAGAAAGAAAGGAATGAAGAATGAAACAGAGGAAAGAAGGGCTGAGAAGGAATGGAAAAGAGCAATGGAGAAAAGGGCAGAGAGGTTCAGAAAGAGGAAGAAAAGAGAGAGTGAATGAAAGGAGGGAAGGAGGAAAAGAAGCTGGAGGGAGGAGGTAAGAGGAGAGAAGGGAAGGAAGGAAGGAAGGAAGGAAGGAAGGAAGGAAGGAAGGAAGGAAGGAAGAAAAGAAGGAAGAAAAGAAGGAAGGAAGGAGGCAATCAAGGACCTCAATTCAGGTAGATGAGTATCTTTGAACTCCCCATTTTCCTGACTCTGCCTCCTCACTGTTGAGATTACAGGCCCATGCAATTCACCCAGTTTACACAAGATGCTGGGTGCTCCCTTAGTGCTCCCTGCATGCCAGGTGAGCACTGTACATACTGTGCTACACTCTTAGCCCCATCCATCATTTATAACCAAATTTACAGAAGGTACACATATGAGAAAAAAAACAAACCCACAACCTTACAGGTTTGGAGGAGGCAGGTCAGGGTTCCATCTTTAGTCCATGCTCTTGGTCAGCGCAGTGTTAAATGCTGCATGCCCAGGTCACAGCAGGAGCTAACTGAGGCTCTTGCTGTCTCCCAAAGATCCCAAGCTACCTTGTGGCTTTTATTTTGTTTAAAGGGATGACAAGTAGTTGTCATTATTGGTGGATTCCAAACTGTTGAACTCACTCACTTGCTAACATGTATTTGTAATCCCCAAATCAATACTGGGTCTCAGCCACTTGTGAACCTGTGCATGTACAGCGTGGTAAAGCATTTGGGCTGCTTGACGCATGACACGCACGTCATCGCTAGCTGAAGAAGAACAAGATGACACCCTGGCTTTCTGTTTCAGGTCATGCAGAAGAAAAGTGTCTTTTTTTCACAGTCTATTTCATGACACTTTTTTTTTTTACACTTCATGTCGATGACATCCCAATTATAGACATTTTAGACAACATAAATTTTAGTTTAATCAGACTCTTTCTCTTAGTGTCACTTGAACTTATTATGCCCGATGTTTCTGTCCAACTAAAATAAAATATCTTTGATCTCCCACTTAAATCCCACGTCTTCATCCTTAGCATCTTTAAGAATCATGACAGCCTAAAATGATGGCTTCACTTGAGACTCAAGAAGGGATGATGTTTTCAACTACACAATCCACACACACTCCACTCAGTATTCTAGCACTCAATTACTTATCTCCACAACTTTTCTTGGTCTTTCTTAGCTCAGTGGAAGTGATCATGTTTTCTCATCAGATCAACAAAGGGCTCTATTTGTGCTCTCTGTATGAACAGAATCACATATCCCTACCAGATGGTGGAAAAACACTACAATGGTACATTGAACAAATCTAGATTCATGTGGTTGTCTCACACACACCCTGTAGGTGTGATGAGCAGTGACAGTGACGATTTATGGGTTTGTAGCTATGTCTCTTTCAAGCTCTTAGCCAAATGACCAGATTATGTGTGTATCTAGTGAAAGAACCAGCAAGTCAATGTCACAAACTACAGAGCTACAGTAGGGGCGTGACTCAAAGACCAATTCAGAAATCTTATTTTGTTTAAGTAAATACTTCACACTTTAGGCTTACCTGTAATTACTACCAGGAGCAAAGAAAGAAATTTTACTACAGACAATATGAACAATAGCACCAAAGTTTGTACGAAGTAGTAGACCCTGAAATTAGTGAAGAAGGTCTGTCCTTCTGTACTCTAGGAGAATCAAGTGGCCCCTGTGAGGACAGTCAGCTTGAAGAAGCAAAGGTTAGGCATGGGGAATGGAAATAATCCTGAAACAATGCTACATCTCTTACCCAGCCCCATGATAATGAGAATACCTAATAAAGTACTCCATAAATGTGCAGGTTGGAAATTCATATTTCTATAATAGAATTCAAAGCTCTCAATGAGGAATGGATTACCTTATTAACAAAACAAATATAATAAAAGACTATTCTTTTTTGTTTTATTTGTATCTGTATACACATGCATGTGTATGTATAAACACACATATATATATACCTGTGTGAATGTGTAAGCATGTGTGTCACATAAATGTATATGTTTGTGTATATGTGTGTGCTTACAAATATGTGTTTTGTACGTGTGTGTAGAGGCCAGGAGGCAACCTTGGGTATTCTTTCTCAGGCATTGTTCATCTTTTTTGAGCCTCTCATTGTCTTGACTTCACCAGTCAGGCTGGGCTGGCTAGCAAGTTGAAGGGATCTGCTTGCCTCTGTAACCCCAGCACTAGGATTATATCTGCATGCCATCATACCTCGCTTTTAAACACATGTGTTCTGGGGATGGAATTCAGGTCCCCATGCCTGAAAGACAAATGTTCTACCCAGTGAGCTGTCTTCCCCAGATGTATCGATTCTTTATGTTTTCCATAAAATTGGTTCTATGTTATTCCACTGGTTTATGTATAAGAATAAGCTATGCTATGCTATGGTGACACTTTTATGCCATCCACAGAAGAACATTGATGTTTAAAGTGTTAAAATGATTTTCCTGGTGGCTTCATGCTATAGGAACTCAAGTGACTATCATTTACCAGTTGTTTATTCTTCAGTTTTGGATTAGAATGAATGTGAGGATGACACTTCTCACAGGCCATCCTGATCCTCCATGATTCAGTAGCACACAGTGGATGATCATGGGCTTTGGTGTATGTTACTTGCTAGCCATAGGTCTCTGAGTCTTAGTGTCCCTAAATATCCCCTAATTACAAGCATGGTACCTGCTTGATGGGATAGCATTGGAGGGTATTTAAGATAACATATATTTATAACAATTAAAATTATATTTCTGTGCTCCTGTGAATATTTTTGAAGCATACAAAATTATTATTCTTATGAAGTAATTTAGGAAGGAAACTTTTATAAACAAAACTTTGCCAGACACAGTGGCACAGATGGTCATATATTATATCATTTAATTGTAAGGAAGACATCTCAGACAATTTTGCCTATCGGTACAGCAGAGGCCCTGGAGACACAGTGTTTGCATGCATGATGCTGCCTCATCAATAGCTACACATCTTTCAGAATGTTGCTTAACCACCTAGAGACTTTGTTGGCTCTCTCTGCAAAATGTCAGTGAGGACTGAACCTACCACACAGGAGTGTCCTGAGCTGGAGGCATAAATCTACAAACCAATCACTGGAGCGCCATGGTGGACACTCGATAAAGACTGGCTACTCTTAAGCAGTTCTCAGTGGGCCTTCTCATGCTTTCAGGTTGAAATCCTGAGCCTTGATGTGATGGCACCATGAGGTGAGGCCTCTGAGGAGAAAACAGGTGATGGGCAGGGATAAGCAGCTTCATGGTGGTCCCAAAGAGTCTCTGGCTTTCTGACATGTAAAGATGTACCAGGAGCCAGCTGTTTGCAGCTCAGAAGAGAGCTTTCCTCAGAACCAAACACACTGACCCCCAGTTGTATGACTTCTGGTCTTCACAGCTATAAGAAATACATTTCTGTCATTTCTTGTCCATAGTGTTCTTTTATAGTGACAAAGATAATTGCATTTCACTTTTTACAGTCAGGAACTCTGGAGCTAAGTTTCCCTGCCTACAGTGTTGTGAGTTCTCCTGATTTTACTCTATCTTAGATCCATTCTGGACTTAATGCTGCATTTGAACATACCAGGAGCAGACCCGACCACTTCTCCATCTCCTCCCACTTCCTCAAGATCAGCGGAGCAGAGATCTGCCCCTTACAATCATCTCCTAGAGCCACCTTCCCTAGAGCATAGCCAGGTCCCACCCTCGGACTCATCTTCTGGCTGTCCCCACCCCTAGCTAATCAGAACTGCACAGATATGTCACGTGACAAATGAGCAGAACTCAGGCCTGTCTGCTTTGAACTTTTCAGCTTGAACTTCCTGTGGGAACCTGCTCAGGCTCACCCTGGATTCCAACAAAATAAAACAAAGGTGTCTGCTATGAGCAGACACTGGTCTTACATCAGACATAAGGATACCTGCCAGGCTAAAACAATTATCTTGTGAGAGACACATTGTAAACACAGCCACATTTCCTGGAGCACCATCAGGTCAGGGTTAAAAAAAGTAATAGCCACTCTGGAGGGAGACACTAAAGTCTAAGAAAAAAGAAAAAATAGAGCATGACATAACCATTGCTAGTTGGTCGACTTGATCTGAAACCAAGTGTACATGGGTCTTGAACTTAGCATCTTTTCATTTTATTGTTAAATCTCCTTATGCTCTTGGTTGATTGGTTGATGGCAAACTTAATTTATTTTATTGTGTGTAAATTTTTACAGTGTGTGTGTGTGTGTGTGTGTGTGTGTGTTGGTGTGGGACTGTGTGAAGAGCATGTATAATCATGGGTGCACACACGCACAGCACACACATGTGAGTTAAAGGGCAACTCGGATGTCGGCGCTCAAGTACCTTTCACATTTTGTTTGAGACAGAGCCTCTCCTTGGCCTGGACCATTGCCAAGCAGGCCAGGCTAGCTGGCGTAACAGCTTCCAAGGATCAGCCTGACTCCAACTCTTAGGTTGCCATTAGGACCACAAGTAAGTTGTGCCTGGGATCCAAACTCAGTCACCCACTCTTATGAGGCAAAAGCTTTACATGCCGAACCATTTCCATGACCTTATTATTACTTTTTAAATCTGTTTTGAGAGAGGGTCGTGTGTAACCCAGGCCGGCTGGCCCTGACCATGATGTGTTATATGGATGACTTTGAACTTCTGATCTTCCTGCTTCCATTTCCTAATGTCTGGGAAAATAAGGTTTAACTTTTTTTTTGTTGTTTTAATATAGATTTACTACCGGCCATTTTCAGGTGTGTTGCAAGTTCAAGCGAAACACATTTTAAACCCCTTTAGACACGAGAAATGCCCTACTCATTACAAAGTCAACCTCACCACTGAACATTCACATATATCCCTTTGAACAGCCAGAGGCAATGTAGGAAAGTAGGGTAAAGGGTTGAAAAGGGTTAGGGAAACATTTAGAAAATCAACAGTGGGATTGCTGAATAAGTATCTGGCTTAGCCAAAAGGATACTGATGAAGGAGGTTGCGTTAAATCCTTTGAGTAGGGAAAAAAAAAATTAAAAAACAAAAAACAATTAGCACAACAGTGTCAGTGTCACTCAGAAACAAACAAAGCTGAATAGCAACACTGGGGACTTCCCTAAGTGCACTCTGGCTCAGGCCAGGTGTCTGCTTCTTCAAGTAACCAGCAATTAAACAGGAAGAAGGGGAAAAGTAGGGAGAGAAACTGAAACACTTGTTCCTGCCGGTCTTTCAATTACGAGAGAAATTTCCTTCCTAAGACACCTGTTAGCATTGTAGAGCAGCCAGAGAACAATGGAGGCTTTTTAAACTCGGCAATCAAAGCTCTGCTTGACAGGTGAAAGGCAGAGCCGCATAAGGGGCAGCCCCTACAGGCTGAAGACACAGAGGCCAGTGGGGAGGCTTCTGCGGGCTTCTTGCGTCTAGTGTTCTTATGTAGACTGTTTGTGTTTGCTCCTTGGGCAGTCTTGTAAAAAATCAATGTCTTCGTTACATTCATTATCCTAGTACACAGTCTTTTAACAGTTAATAATACGGAATCAGAGGTGTGTTGAATTTACCTACGTGGGGGTAATTGTCAAACAGGCTTTTTGTGCCTTGCAAGGACTGTAAACTGGTTTAGCAACACACTTAATTCTGAGTTAGTGACACCGACACTCACTGGGAGGTGGCAGCATATCAGGCTGATGGAATACACATCACATCAAAATGACAGAGACGAAGTGTCACACTGTAAATAGATGCTTTTAGCAGGTGAGCGGCTGCATCACTGCTGATATTTACAATTATCTAGAGAGCGTTTAAATTTGCACATTATTCTCAATAACACTTTGTGGAACATTTGTGTGATACATGATCAGCAGTGTTCTGCAGACCAAGGTCTCTTGCAGACTGGCTGGAAACTATGACATATTCAAGATGGTTCTTGGTTAAAATTCACTTGTTGCCCCCTGCATTACATTTTAGAACGTGAGGGTTAGGTTTAAAATATACTGACCATCGTTGTCAGCTTGGGAGGAAAAGCTACATGTTTATCCAGTCATCCTGAGGGCACTGCAAAAGAGACAGGGTAAACAGCTTCCAGGTGGGATTAAGAGAGTAGCAGCTGGGTCTAGTGTGGAGAACGCACATCCAAGAGGCAGTGAGCCCTATGCCCGGGAAAAGCTGGAAGAAGTTTGGCTGAACAGTTAAAAGTAGGTATTAAAGGGAGAGGAAACCTGGAGACTGGATGGTAGAACTGTGTGAGCAGAAGCAGGGTGCAGGCAGGCCCCTGGTTCCTCCGGGAGAGATAGCAGACATTTGCAGAACCAGAGTGGGGTTTCTCTCCCAGGACAGTGAAAGGCAGCCATTGTGGCCCCGTGAAAGAACTAGAAATGGAAGGGAGCTACTGAGACATCCTCGTTTTTCAACACCCGAGTTCCTCACAGCAACTAGCAACACTGTCTTATTTCTGTGCCCCTGACTGCAGCTACTGGAGATACTGCTCGTTAGCACCTGTTGTTTAACTCATGTGCTTAACCAAATAAGGAAGAAAGGTTGTGGGTATCAGCTCCACAACGAAGTGACTGAAGTCAGTGCTAACTGATGTGCACACAGAACGGTACAGTAAATTTTATCATGTGTTCCTCTCCACCTTTACAGCCGTGCATTTGAAAGCAAAGAAATCAGGCAGCAGACTGCTTGGATACTTTAGCTTCTTTTCTATTTACGCGTGTGTGTGTGTGTGTGTGTGTGTGTGTGTGTGTGTGTGTGTGTGTGTGTGTGTTGTGTACAAAGGCTGTTAGAAGATGACAGAAGCCTGGAGCTGGAACTGTAAGTGTTTGCAGAATGCCTGGCTTGTTCCGTGGATGCTGTTATCAGAACTCTGGCCTTCACGATTTCCCAGCAAGTGCTCTTAACCACCGTGCCATCTCTCCAGCTCGTGAATCATTTCTGAATGCAGGATAGACCACAGCTGATTCTTGAATGTCCGGACAGACGGGCATCTCGAGCTACAGTCTAGCCTTTTAAATATGTAACTTTTTAACTGTGTATATTTACTAGCACAGGTTGTTTCTGGTTCTACCAGGATTTTTTAAAATCCTGGTAAGAACCATAAACTTGGTGAAAACTGAGTACTCAGTAGAGGTTTGCAGGCTTCGGTATGACTATTTGAACCTTGTGATAATTTGAAGTCATATGAAACTGAATTAACCATATTCCTCCTCTAACAGACTCAATTCTGACTGCTCACAATCTAGGTTTAGTTATGGTTTTACATGGGCCTTGAAAAATTATAACCAGTACAAGAGAAGAAGATAAAACAGAAGGTAGGAGGTGGTGGGGAGAGGGAGGAGAAGAAGGTGGGCGCTACCAGAGAGAACATTCTACTTGGGGAGAAGGTTTTACCTTCCATGTTTTCCGTGCTGGTAACAACTGTGAAGTGCAGGCTTAGGTGAGTCTTGGGAGTGATGATAGTATTCTGTTTTTGCCTCTCTCTGCTCCAAATGCCATCTAAATGTCTACTACAGCTTTTCAGGACTTTGTAGGCGATGGCGTTGTGGTTTAAATGTGAAATGTCACCTATAGGCCCATGTCTTTGAACAGCTGATCTCCAGCTGGTAGTACTTGGAAGGCTGTGGAACCTTTAGAAGGTAGAGCCTTGCTGGAGGAGAGGCAATGTTGACGGTGAGCCATGAGGTTTTGCCGTCTGCCTCCCGGTCTACCTCCCCCTCAGCTCCCTGTGTTCCAATGTACCATGCTCCTGCTCCTGCTGCTGCTGCTGCTCCTCCTGCTGCTGATCCTAGGCCTTCTCCACATGATGGACTGTCTCCCTCTGGCCTGTAAGCCAAACTACACTCTCCCCAAAGCTGGTCTTTGTCAGAGTATTTTATCGCAGCAAGTGAAAAGGATCAACACATGGTCTCAGCAAAGCCCTGGCTTACTTGCTATCTAGCCACTTCTCTGTGCACACAGGAGTCAACTCTTCCATTTCAGGGTTGGGGATCCACTGTAAGGCATCAGATGCTTCTTGTTAATTGCATTTGTAAGCTCACTTTCCTTGCAAGTGCCAGCCCCACTTTAAAGAAATTCTTCCATTTGAGTGCTTAGATTTGCAGAGGGCTAATTTTCCTGAAAGCACAGTAGTCAAATAAGTACAAATGCCCCTTCCAACTAGTGAATGATCACAGCAACATCAATGCTGTTTTATGACAGGTTCTAAGACAGAACAACAGGGTGGCAGAGTCGTGCTAAGCTCTCAGGGAAGCACTGCTTCTATAGGAATGAATGATTTCTATTCATTTATATGGTACATCTGCAAACTAGGAGCAGAAGTCATGGTAGAAACTGGAGTAGAAGATACTACTACTACCCTGAACTGAGGGATGGAACTGTGTTTCCATCCCTCCTTCTCCTCTCTCTCTCTCATACACACACAAATACACATACATAATACACACAACATACACACACAAATACACTCATACAAATGATTCAATCTAGTTACAGCGAGGCATTGTCAGGAAAGGTCAAAGTGGTGAGCAAGTGGTGAAAACATCTCTTTAAAAAAAATCTGGGCCTTCTATTTCCTCATCAAGTGTTGATATCATTTTCATCTCCATGTTCTGCATGCCAAGAATGTGGACTTCTTCTGGATCAGGGAGATTGGTGGCTTATGTGGAACATACATTATTTTTTTTAAATGAGCACATAAAGTTAAAGAATGATCACTTTCGTGCTTCTGCTTATTTTAGAAGATTTTCTACTTATTTGACTTATTTTTTTTTTCCTGAGCTTATTTTGGGCACTGTTTCATTTTTGAAATTCAAACATTTGCCTGAAGCTACATGTGAATTTAAAGAGCAACAAGTGAATTTTAAGTAGGTAAAAATCTCAAGAGGAAGAACCAACGTCTGAAGCCAAAGCTAAGAAGGCCTTATTTACACAAGGCTGGCTCTCCGGCCAATTTAGAGAGTGAAGCGATCACTCTGTTTATGCCTAAGGAACAAAGCTGCTTTGGTGGAAAGAACAGACAATTCTTCCTAATGAAGTCTCTGCTTCGTGACTCAGGAGGCAGCCACTACAGGAAAAATATTTTGAGTTGGGTTTTGAGGAAACTTGTCAGAAATGAAAGCCACCTTCCAGCCTCTGTTTCATTGCTTTGTCATCTCTGAGACTCTTTTAAAGCTGCATGAGACAGCAGAGGCACTCAAGTGACAGTTGGAGGCCATGTGTGCAAAAAAAGCTGCTTAAACTGCAGGGTGTCAATAGTGGCTCCATGGATCTTTGGCTCTTTGTCATGTCTCCACTTTTTGGTGAATGTTGCAGAATGACAGTCAAGAGGACGAGCCTGTGATATGGAAACTCATAAAAGAAACTTGGATTATCCACCTACTGGCTCACAACATGAGGCAAATCATGGACTCCTCTTTGGTGTACATTTGATTGGATTAAGGGGTATATAGAAAGGGATATTCAGTAAAACATTACTTTTGGGAGACTGGCTTGTGAGTTGGTAGACTGAGTGACAAAGGTATCTATTTAATCCACTTCAAGTCTAGATAAAACAAAAGGAAGATCTCTCTCTCTCTCTTTCTCTCTCTCTCTCACTCTCTGTCTCTCAGCAGAGGCATCACCTTTCTACTGCCTGTGGACATCAAAACTCATGGTTCCTAGTCCTTTGGACAGTGAATTTGCATTAGCAGCCCTCAAGATCCGCAGGAGTGATGCTATAGCACCAGCTTTCTTTGTTCAGAGGCCTTCAGACATGGACTAAGTCAAAGTCGCAGCACCTCACAGTTGCCACATCATAGACTTTGTTAGTTACTTTTGTATTACTGTGGAAAAAATCTGCGAGAAGTAGCATAAAGCAGAGGAACAGTTATTTTTAGGTCACCATTTTAGATCATCTCATTCCATCATGGTGAGATAGGCACTGTGCAATGAATGGTGACAGAAGTATGTGATCGCTGCTATTTACATTGCGGCAGACCAGAAGGCATAGAGGACAGGGCCAGAGCCAAGGCATGGATGAGCTATAACCATCAAAGGCCCACATCTTCTGAGTTCCTTCTTCCAGCCAGCTTCACCTAAAGCAAAACCACCAGCTTGGATCAAGCATTCATAACATGAGCCTGTGGGGAATATTTCATATTCAAAGGTAACGTAGAGAACCCACCATAGAACTTCTCAGCCTGTATAAACACATAAACAAATTCTCCTAGAAAATCTCTATTTCTCTCTCTCTCTCTCTCTCATCTATCATCACTTATCTATCTATCTATCTATCTATCTATCTATCTATCTATCTATCTTCATCATCATCATCATCATCATCATCATCACTTATCTACCACCTTGTATTCTATTGTCTCTGGCTTTCTGGAGAACTTAACTATGCCCTTACTGTACTTATTCTAATAGAACAAACCACAAAAGCTTATTTATCCTTAATAAAATTATTATGGGCACAAGTGACACCATAAAAATATTCTAAAAGCTCTTACATAACCACAAGTCAAGATACATGTAATGGGCATCAAACATGTGGAAGGGTAGGTTAAACTCTTGGGTTTCCTATGAGATGACCCATATCATCTTTTAGTAGTTCACCATTTGGGGAGCGGAAAAGGAAGATATATGAAAGAAAGTATTATGGTGAGAAAATTACCTAATAAAAATGTGCGTAACGGACCATGGGAACTTTAATGAGGAGGAAGCAATGGATTCTGCTGGGATGTTAGGAGGCAAAGAAACACATCAAAGAGGTGTCCTAGATTCAACTGGCAGAGAATTTCAACTTACAAAGAAAAAGGCGGAAAGAGACATAGGCAGAAAATGCACCCAGGACGGACAAGTGTCAGGATGATTGGCAGCGGGTTTGAAATAAAGCAGTTGGTAGGTGTGGAGGCATGGATTGAGCTATCCCACTGTGAACTGACGTGGAGATCATGCTGTATGGATTGCATTGCATTTCGTAGCTGATAAGAAAATACAGAAAGACTTTAGTAGGAAAATTTCAGGATTAAATCTTTACATGGAACTTTGCATTAATTAAAGTCATACATTGGACCTTTGAGGATACACTGATTTTTATTTTCTTCTTTCCCTAACATTTTGAAACCATAAAATTATATTTATATATAAACCTAGAGATAGGACACTAGGTGCTAGGCCTAGAGTTTAATGAACTACATGATAATTATGTTAATTTTTATTACTGACCTAGATATAAACATTAAAATTCACCATAATCCCAAAGAAACAACAGGTTGTTGCATAAAGATTCCAATCACCAGAATGCATGTGAGTTCAGATGAGTTTGAGTCTAGAAAACTTGTTATGGGGGAGAAGCAGATTCAGTCAGAGCCCACATGAGGGTAAAACCCCAGACTTGTAATGGTTTGTATGAAAAGGGCCCCCATAGTCTCATAGTTCTGAATGCTTGGTTCCAGTGTGTGGAGATGTTTGAGAAGTTTTAGGAAGTATGGCCTTGTTGGAGAAGGTTTGCCACTATGGGTGGACTTTGAAGTATTAAAAGCTCAGGTCATTCCCTGTAAGCTTTCTCTGCTTGGTGATTGTGTCTCAAGATGCAAGCTCTCAGCTACTACTCAAGTGTCATGCCTGCCTGCCTGCTGCCGTGTTCTCTGCTGTGATGGTCCTGGACTCACCCTCTGAAGGTGTAAGCCCTGAGAAAGTCATTCTTCTATTAAGTTTCCTTGGTCAAGGTGTCTCTTCACAGCAATAGAAAGTAGCTAAGATGGAAGCCATCTTTGCTCTAGTGCAGACCGTCATCTTTATCTGTTGTTTCTGGTGCTTTCCAAATGTTTCTACAGACCAGGGAAGGGAGAACAAAGAATAACAGCAGCCAAGGGAACAGAATAAGGCTCTGTTCCAGCTCTCGCATTTCAGTTGTTATAGCTGTGTGACAGAGCACACTGGGGGAACCTCAGGAGGAAATAGGGGGTTTTATTCATTTTTACCAATGCTATTGCCATGGAAGAACTTTCCCAATGTTCCCTATAGAATTTCAGAAGAATAAGCTGGTCCTGCCTCTTTCTATTTACATATGGCTGTGCCAAGATACCTTAGAAAGAGAAATTAAGTTTATTCCAAAAATCTTCTAAGAGACCTGAGAAGCCCTTCTCAGAAAGAATCTTAAGTATAATTAAAAGGTATTTCTTATACTTCTGATATTTGTGGAATTAGTATGGGTCCTCTAGAGAGATATGCACGTATGTGTGTATGTGTGTATGTATAAGCTCATGCCTGTGCATATATCTGTGCACTTTCAAGAAGCTGGCCCATGTGATATGGAAGATGAACAGTTTCAATGACTGCAGTCAGCAAGCTGGAGACAGGGGACCGCTGATGTTAGCACCACTATGTGTGACAAGCACAACAGCCAATGGGAGACTATGTTCTGTTGATATCTAAAGTTACAAGCAGATCAACATGCAGCCTTCACATTCTGTAAGGCCCCCTCTTGAGATGGAGATGGAGACCACCAAATAAGGGTGAACAGGCTGCTTTGCTGGGCAACAAACTCAGGTGTGAATCCCACGCAGAATCATCTTTCTGGCTACACTAAGAATATCATATGGCCAAATAACTAAACACTCTATATCCCAGTCAAGTGGACTCATTAAAGTGACCGGCCCCAGAAGTGCCCTCCATAAGCAGTTCAGCACTCCATGATGCCATCGTGACAGCTTTCCTCTGTCTCCGCAGCATGGTCTCCCTGATGTCTGAAGTAGAGACTGTTATGGGTGGCAACTCAGTGGAGAACCCAAAGACTAAATAAGGCCCAGCATCAGTACATGTAAGCTAAGACCGGCCCTAGAGCTTCCTCCTACCAGACTAAGTGAGAAGTACATTACTTCTTTCTTTACTGTGATTCTGCACCCAAAGAGAACCATTTTGGGTGGTTTGTGATACAGTTTGTGTGATGGGTGCCAGACTCTACTAGTTTCTTTTCTGTTGTTATAAAATACCCCACCAAAGCAACGTCAGAGGGAAAGACTTTATTTGACCACAATGTCAAGTGGCAGTCAATCATTGTGGGGAAATCAAGGTGGCAGAAACTTGAACTAGATGACCGCATTATATCTTCACTCAAAAGACAGACATGCATGATTGTGCTCAGCTGGTTTGGTCCTTTTCAGGCAGCCCAGAACCAAGCTCTTGTCTTTTACAAGCTCTTGTCTTGTCTAATGTGGGTGGTACATGTCAGAAGTTCTACCACTTGAGGCAAATTCGTCTATTTCTTCATCATTCTGTTTGACACAGATTTCTTATCTATACTGAAGCATCTTCTATCTGTTTCTCTTCTGAGAATGCTACTAGGGCTGCCTTACCAGTATCACTCATCGAAGTCAAGTGTTCTTCTGTTTCCTGCTTTATCTTTGCTTATTACAGAGCTTTTCAGTTTGCTGGCCTAGAACTTACTATGTAGGTGAGGGTGGACTCAGGCTTACAGAGCTCCACCTGCCTCTGTGTTCTGAGTTCTGAAATTAAAGGAGCATATCACCATGACTGACATTTCTTTACTTCTAAAAATGTGTCATAGGATTGGGGAGATTATTGTCAATCAGTTCTTTCTATGTGTGGTTGTTTGAACAAACCATGTTCCCCATAGGATCATATATTTGAACACTTGGTCCTAAGTTGGTGACAGACACAGGAGAATCACCAGGTCTTGTTGGCAGCTAGCCCTGTGAAGCCGTTGAGAGACTTTGTCTTAAAAAGTAAATTAGAAAATAATTTAAGGTGCTCAATATCAACTTTTGGCCTGTACACACACACACACACACACATAAACACACACACACACACACACACACACACACCACACACACACACACACACACCTTATTGCTTTCCTTCAGTTTTTGACAGTCTTAGCTAGCTGTTTCTCCATGATAGGCATCTATAATTCTCTGATTGGAATAAAATATAGGATGAGTACTAAGGGGAGGTAACATGCTCGGCTGCTGGGTTTCTGGTAAAATAAAAGTTTTAAATATACACCTTTCATTTTTAGCCCTGCGCCTTATTTTCTTGTTTCTGCTGGGCTTAGTATCCTAAATCTTGGCTATGTCATTCTGGCCCTTCCCATGTTAACAGCTCACATTTTAGAAGACATCTTATTTATTGGTTGTATGTGAGTGAAGATTTGGATCCTCTGATGATGGGTTTTACATACTGACCTTCAACTAGGCCTTTGTTCACCTTCTGTCTAGATCAGGCCTCTGAAGTATCCAGGGTCACCACATCCAGAGCTTTTAACATAAAAAGTTAGTGTGTAAAATGTCTTCGTGGAAGTCAGAAAAGAGTAAGAAAGCAACCCTGGAGAATCTGACCTACCACCTAAAGCATGAAGGACTCTTTAGCCTTTTTATCTAATTGAATATATTTAGGCTGTGATGGCTAATTGAAATTGTCAAACTGATAAAATCACCTGGGGGGACATGCCTGTAGGCATGCCTGTGGGGCATTATTTTTATTGGGTTAAGTGAAGTGGAAGACTAGCCCACTGTGGGTGTCACCATTCCCTGGGCTGAGTATAAAACAAGTGAGCTGAGAACAAGCATTCATCACTCTCTGCTTTCTAATTGTGGATGAAATGTGACTAGCTGCTTTAAGCTCCTGAGGCTTTAAATTCCCTCATGGCAGATTGTATCTTGTACTGTAAGCCAAAACAATTGTTTTCTTTTCTAAGTTGCTTTTACCAGGATATTGTATAACAGCCAATAGAAAAGAAACTAAGACATAGAGTAGCTTTGAATTCTATTTGCTATGAGACAAAAGAGAAAGGAAAAGTGTCAGATAAACAGATACAGACATGGAGATGTTCTCACTTCTAGTGGTCTGTACTATATAAGGTGCATTTAATGTATGAGTCCCTGCCAGGTCTGCACCTAGGTAATTATACTTCCAGGAAGCACTGTAAATGGCAGACCTATATGCATTGGGATCCAGAATTATTATTGTTGCTTGGAAGTTGGCTAACATCTGTGACTGTGCCACCTTATGCAGCCATGAATCCATGAGCCATAACGGAACAAAGCACTGGGAATATACCAAGGATCACATATTCATGACCATGCTATGAGAGCCGTCCATTAAAGTTTAGACTTCACAGAAAAGGCAAAATATTCTAAAAGTCACAACAGTTGCAGTTCTATCCTTGGGGTAATTGACAGCCATCTAAATGGACTTAGGACACACTTAAGAGGAGAAAATTTATGCCAGATATATGTAGTTCTCAGCCCTCATCAAAGAATTTTATTTTGCAACAGATGGAGACTATTATAGATATCCACAACTAGTCAGAATTCAGAGAACAACTGATTGTGGCATGCCCAGCCCCAATTGATGCATCTACAATACAATCCATAACTGAGGCTCAAGTAACGCTGAGGATGATGGGACAGAATGATTGTAAGAGACAGAAAACAGTGCTGTCTTCTGTGAAACAGTGTGTTCTACTCATGACAGAGAAGCTCCATCCAGGAAATCTCAACAACATGGCCACCTAGACAAGACCTGAAAAATGATAAAACCAACTGACATGCTAACATGGATGTGGGAAATCTCACAAGTGCTGAACCTGAATGAAGAGTTACCAGCAATTAATGGTTGCTGAGAGAGGGAGGGAGACTATTCTCTAGGAATTAGTCCCCTGATAGGTTATTGGCCCCAAGGGGTTAGTCTTAAAGGTATATGAGAAATGCCAAATGAATGAACACAGCAGCTTATATTTATATGTATGGAGGTATGTAAACATGTAGATAATTCAAGAAGAGGAGGCCATGGATTTAAGGAATAATGGGAAAGACATGAAGAATTGGAGGAGGGTGAAATGGTAAATACAATAATCATATATGAATGTTCAAAAGTAAATAAAAATATTAAAAGATAATAATGAACTTTGCACTTGGCATGCAGGGATAAAACAGGTTAAAGATTAAGTTTCATGTGGAGGTGCAATTTCCAAGAATAGCCCAAGTGTTCTTAAAACTGCAGGGAAGCCTGCATCAGCAATGGAGAACAGCTCCCCGGGGGCTCTCTCCTGGTCAAAGCCCATATTCTGATTCTTCTTTGGGCTGTTTCTAACTCCAAAAGAAATGCAAAGAGACTGCTTTTGGAGGTGTTCTGCAAATCAAGAGCTGTGCAGGACCCTGTATGTTGCTCTTGAGTATTTATTCCCAGATGTCTCTGTCCCACACGCATAGTGCAGCTGCTCTTCTGCATTTCCTGGAATGAAGCAGAGGCTGTGAATTCTCCTGGCACATCCACTGGGCTCCTACACAGGAGTTCCGTCTGGCTGGTCCCTCGCATTGCATCCTGCCTTTTCCTTAATGATCACACATGGCACTGGACAAATAATGAGGTGGTGACTTTGAGCTTCATGGAAGGCAATAAAGCTTGTCTAGGGCATTGCCTATGTCTGCTACCTGGTTCATATCTGTAAACATTAACTTCTTGGTGGCTACTGTGGATTTCTTTAAGACTTTTGGTAAGATTTAGATGGACTGTCAGTGACTCCCTAGACAGACTATGGACACTGCCAGAAAGCACAATGTGTTGTACGTTCTAGACCGTTATTGCCAGGCTGATTCTCCTTTTGCCTGAATCCCTCTTTAACGTTAAGTCAGATGCAAAGGGAGTCACATTAATTTCTCCAGACCCCTAGGGAATCATCTGAGGCTGAGCTGCTGTAGTCCCACAGTCAGCACAGACAGATGGGAGGTGATTTGTCGACTTGCAACAATAAAGTCAGCAATGTTACCCCGGGGACCTGCAAGTGTTGAATGATCCACCCTAAGTAGCTAACTAAGATCTGGAGAGCGACTTAGCTCAAGGGAGTGCAGTTTTACTGTGATACTAGAAAGAGACAATTAATGCCCTTTTTGCCTAAGTCCCCTTGACAATAAATCAAGGGTAAAAATACTCCTTTACTTCAGAGACTGAATCTAGCCTGGAGAAATGATAGAGAAGCACCCTGGGACACAGTGCTTAGAAATCCACCAGCCAGCCAGCAGTCTCGGCGTGTGCTGCACAGGTTATCTCTTTGGAGGACACTGTTGACCTGGGGCAGAGCGTGTTGCCATCTGAGCTTCTGGTTGATGCTATTAACATTTCCATTAAATACTGTTCTTGCTATGTTTCCCATCGCTGTGTCAAATCACCCGATAAAAGCAAATGAAGGAGTGAAGGGCCTATTTGGGTTTACAGTTTGAGCATGCAGAGGCAGAAATGTAAGGCAGCTTGCTGGTTATGTTGCACTTTTCAGCAGTCAAAAGGAGTGAGGAATGAATTATGCAGTTGCACTGCTTTTTTTTTTCTTTCATTCACTCTGCTATTCCAGTCCATGGGATGGTGTCATAGACATTAAGGCTGGGTCTTCCCACCTCAGGTAAATTACTTTGGAAATGCCCTCACAGACATGACTACAGGTTTGTCACTTAGGTGATTCTAAAGCCTACTAAATCGATAATCAAGATGAAGCATTACAATTACTACTTTTGCTGTATACCTGAATGCTACAACTCTGTATACTTTTACTAAATACAATTTGCAAAGCATATGTAGGCTATGATAATATGGTGACCACTTCCCAGCCCACCTAATCTTAGGGAAAGGACTTCGTTCAGTGTTACCCCTGAAGTTTCTATTGACCAATGGGGTCTTCAAGTTGTCCACAATTTGACTAAACTTCAGGTAGGTTTCTTCCTAATCTTGAGTGCTTACCTTTTCTTAGATCATTTGCTTTTAGAAAACTTACAGTTACAAATTCTCACTTTGCCTGTTCAGATGTAAATCTTTTCTGTTTTAGGATTGTTTTGCTCTAAGACTTCAAGCCACCTTCTGAAGTATAATTATCACTAAAGACATGGCCCTTAAGACACCATACATAGTGGCCATAGAACATGGAGAAGTCAAATTAATATGGACGAGGATGCTTTCTTTGTGTTAGCTAGCTTTCACAGTATTGAAAGGTGGTATACAGGCCGATAGGGGAACAGAGTCAACTGTCGTACTCGGCTGTGCACCCTGTGAGCTGCAGTGGGTGCTGGGATGGCAAGACACGCTCACGTGCGCACTAGTGGCGTGACTATTATGGGTCACCCCTTTCGGATTAGCTTTAAGGTCAATTCCACAAACAAACAAACAAACAAACTATATGATTGATACTGAAAACCTGTTCCAAGATTGCATAGTTAGGGAACTCCGAGCCTCCAGAGTTGAAAATAGTATTATTATTCTGCTAAAGGTATATAGATTCAAACTACCCCCTAAAAGTGTATCTATCTCTGCACCTGCAGTTTAGTGTGGATCTCAGACATCATTAGAGAAGTTTATTTGTATTTGTTTATTTTTGCAGATGTAAAAGTTTACTTGTGTATGTAGATGTATTTGTAGACATAGACTTAGATTTGTAGATGCAGAAGTTTATTTGTAGATGGTAGTTAATGCAGAAATTCACAACTGGCCAAAGTGAAGAAAATAAGGGTTTGTGGAGGCCCCACAAATCGAATATCCCTCGTGTCTCAGGGACCATGAAGATGGGGAAGAAGTGTTGTGTGAGAGCCCAAAGCAGGGGCAGAGCAGTGTCCTCTGGATCTGACAGAGCCACCACACTCATGGAACTCACTGAAGCTCTGGTTGTTGGCACATGATCAAGCCGGTCAAAATTCTAGCACGTTGTGTTTATGCCTCTCACCTCTAAGCAAGGAGATGTTTTATTGCTTCTCAGGGAGGCAGAATCGGTTTTTTTTTAAGGGTGTGGTTCCCACTAAGATGACTATGTTCCAGCGGAAGGCTCAACACCCAGAAATATATAGCCAGCACAAACTGGAGTCTATAACTTATTCAGGTAAAAATAAAAGTACGCAAAGTAGGAGGGAATAGGTAGGTGGGGTAAATCTGTCAGGAGTTAAAGAGAGAAGCTGGGGATAAATGTGAACAGAATGCACTGTAGGAAAATCTCAAAGAACATCATGGCAACAAAACAAACAAACAAAAAAGAAAGTCAGAATCTCCTCCCAGGTGTTATTTATAGGTACAACTTTAACATTTATGCCACAGGTGACCTCATCATGATGTCCTAACATCAACCAGGACATGTTTGTGAAATCCATAACACTCCAGGGCTACATGTATTTATGGGTGGAGTTGAATCCAATCTCTTTGCCCTAGTGCAATACTTTCTATCGATCCCACAACAGCTAAGAATAATCATTGCCTCCATTTTTAATTATTATCTGGAGCAGTTTCCCTTCTGAAAAATGTCCTAGTAGCACTAGACTATTTAACTTTGAGCTTCATATAAATATATATATATGCACTATATATATTATATTGAATTAAAAGAACAAATTTTGTCATCTGCTGCAAAAAGATGTTGCTAAAGAAAATCATCACCAAAGGAATCTCAGTGTTTATAACTCTATAAATAAAAGAATGAGAAACAAGCCAGGAGAACTAAAGGCAAGTAAAAATCAAATCTGAGGAATTCCCAGTCCTTTCATTTTGCTGTGATGATGCATTCTTCAAGCAGATTGCATCATTGACATTGAATTTTGCATTATTTATGGTTACTTATTCCCGCTTGTAGATAACTGCAAGTATTAAAGATAATCAAACTTTTCTTTTGCTCTGTATTTTAAAAGAAAAAAAAATAATGACATCATATTAAGCACATTAACAATTCCCCAACCTTTTAATTAGATTCTAATATTTTCCCTTTGCAACACACAGTATGCACAATGATTAAGAGACTCTAATTGCAACTCTAGTTTCTGATTTCACTGAGGCCCAGCTGTCAAAGCTTTGCAGATGACACAGAATAATTCAAATTAGAGAGGTCAAAAGAGGATTAACAAAAACTCCAGAAGGACAGAACTATTTGCTAATTGGCCTGGGCTCTATAGCTGAAAAGCAACAGACAAATACGAGGCTCTGGGCTAGAACTTGAATGGTAATGTTTTCCTGGCATACACAAATGGTAGAAGTCACACACAGTGACCTCAGTGTCCAACCTCTGAACATTGCCAAGGCAAAAATACTATATTATTGAGACACCAATCCAAAGATATAAAAATAATTTTTAATATCTGGAACATCCCCTTCTTCCTTCTTACCACAATTTTGCCAATCATAAAGATCATTCCTTGGAGTTTATTTGCAAATAATTGATCTTATTTTTACATTTAGTCAAGAGAACAACTCCAACGTTTCCTATCAAACAGGTAGGCACTCTTTATGGCATTATGTACTCAATATTTTCCCTTGGTAAAAACATTTATCCTTGGTAAAATAAAATATGGATTCATAGTCCCTGAAACTATAGGCAAGACAGAATATTACATTTGTAGGTTTAAAATTCTAGTTAACAGACAGTACAGATGCTGTCCTGAGCCATGGGTAAACATACCCATTACAGAGTGATGTGAGTATCTCCATTAACTGCAAAGTGTTTTTAGAATATGCTTATAAAAAGAATACAGTTATGTACTTTAATTTCAGTAGTTATGTAAGTGTGGCTATTCACATAAACATATTATAAAACTTCCTCTATTTCTCTAGAAATTCCCAGCTGCAAGTCAAAGGATATATTTTCTATAAGCAGGACAAGGAAGATTCATACTATTGTTGGGTGGCAATTAGCAAGCTCTACAAAAGATAAAAATGACCCATATTTTCTGTAACATAATGCCTCGAAGATTAATTAGAATATTTTTATTATAGCTGCTTTTCTAGCTCCTTAGTGAAAGTTATAACTGACATTAAGCACAGAACTTTGTGTTGCACATTTGTTTACACTGCTGAGCTCCTTATTACCTGACTAGAATAATTACAAAGGCTAAATTACAAACAAAGTAGATGGAAGGACAAAGTCCCATTCAAATTAATGTACCCTAAAAGATTTAAGTGCATGGTTTTAAAAGACATCTCAAATTTTATGAAAAGGCACATTTTTTTTTCTAATGCTTACTTGAAATAACAAAAATTGAATAGTAAGAACTAGAAACTATAAAAAATAAGATTGAGATTTTATTTGGAAAAATATTTGCTGTGTAGCTTTTTCTTCCAAATTAAAACACTCCATCCTTGGAGAAAAGCTCCCTAAGTCTCAAGAAAGAAACAAACCCAATATGATTCAGGAAATAAACAACTCACAAATCTTGGGAAGTTCCTAAAACTGACAAGAACCACAAGGTCCCTCTGCAAGAATAAATATGCAGCAACAGTTAATGGGGCGACCCCAATTTGTCTATCAAGTTTTATAGGGAGCTTCAGGTTTGTAATTTCGTTCTGAGGCTTTTTCTATGCAGTAGTGTGATTTTTTTTTTTTTGGTAAAGTTTCTGCCTTGAGTTATCTATCTTTCTGTAAGTAACCCCAGTAAACTCATTGGATCATCTAGTTGGTTGTTATCTTGTTGTTGATTCCCTATCTTGAATAGGAGATGTTTATTCATGTACCCTGGAAAAGTCACACAATCTGAAAGCAAACATGTGCTTCTCTCTCTCTCTCTCTCTTGTTTTGTTGAGTCTTGGGCTTAATCCTATATTAAATATCTTTAATAAAATGTCTAACTCTGCTTAATGACACAGAATTCTGAGATTCTTTTCAGTGCTGAAGTCATTAATCCTGATTTGACTTGAGTCATGGTCTATAATAATCCATGACAGTGGATTGCATATCAGATATCCTGCATATCAAATATTTACCTTACAATTCATAACAGTAGAAAAATTACAGTTATAAAGTAGCAATGAAATAATTTTATGGTTGGAGTAAGCACAACATGAAGAATTGTGGTACAGGGTCACAGCATTAGGAAGGTTGAGAACCACTAGTTTAGGAGAACCTCTTAGGATTCTCAGGGTGGCAGTGTGTAGCCATGTTTCTGTCCTTTCACAGCTGACATGATGTCTATCTGAGGAGAACAGAGTACAGTTACACTGGTTTTTGAGCATACAAAAGGTCTAGTTGACTTGGAGATTATTCCATCCTTTTAAGATTAAGAAAATGTTCATGAGTTTGAAGGAGTCCTATAATACTGCCTCTCTGTCTCTGTCTGTCTGAATGTCTGTCTGTATGTCTGTCTGTCTCTTCCTATACTGAGGACAAAGGTCACCCTTGGGGACTATTCCCCAGATATCGTCCCATTGTTTTCTCTTTTGAGAGGGTCTCTCACTGATCTGGAACTCACTGAGTAGACTAGACTACCTAGCCAATGAACCCCAGCATTGGGATTCTGAATCTGCCATTATGTCCAGCTTTCTTGATGTTCTCTGGGGATTGAATTCACAGCCCTACATCTGTGTGCCAAGCACTGTGCTGACTAAACTATCTCCTTGTCCCCTGGAATCATACCTTCTTATGTAGTTGATGACCCAAGATCTCTGCTTGCTAGGTTTGGGAGAATACAGAAAGTGGCTCTTGGCTTAATAGAAAATTACTACATCAAGAATTTTCAAGAAAAGAGGCACAAACTGAGTGGTTTTTCCATCAAAAATAGTGTTCAATATCTTTTTCATAATTACTGTGTTATAGCCAATTATTTTAAGCCATAATTTTTATCAAGTTATGAGACCTTTTCTTCCTTCCATACTGTTTATCCTTTTCAGAAAAGGGAATAATAGGAAACTGTGGGATTAGATTGGTATTATTCTAACTTCCTTAATATTCAATTGATCAGAATGCTTGTTAAAAACACAGCTTCTCTCATCTCTGATAAGCTTTTTATCCAGTTTTTGGGGGGTGAGAACTAAGAATCTAAATTCTCTACAAGTCCTCTGACAGTTGCAGACTGTCAAAACTTCTGGTAGACTGCACTGAGAAGGATGAGCATTGGGAAAGCCTTCCCAGTGATAACGGAAGCACAAGCATCCTACCCAGGATCTGGTTAAGCTTTTCACCTGGATTCCATGATAGTCTTCATATACGCTCCCCACAGTGGGAAGAAAATTGGATATTAACCTGTATGGGCCTTTGGAGAATGAGATCTTTCAGATTGCTGACTCTGGCTGTTTTGTGGCCTACATGTCTAATGCTTTAATCAGCTCTTGCAGCCAGCTCTGTAAGATCTAAAACTTCTTGCTTTCCTCAGTCAGGTGGAAAAGCTTCAGGGAGGGGGGGATGAACTAGAGTGAGATCTGCTCCACCCCCTTGCTTTGTATCTAGGCCTGCATTAATATGCAAACAAGCTCAGCAAACAGATGGAGTTGCTTTTGCTTGGAGGAGGGAGCAGTTCCCCACTGTTACTCTGGTCTTGGCTGAGGTCACCTCACCAAGCTCTTTCACTGGTGACAAGGCATCTAGTTTTGACTCTGAACCTAAAATCAGAAAATCCTAAGACCAAAGACTAGAAATAACTTTCCCAAAATGCGAAAATCGTCAGATCCCAGATGAGAGCCTGCGCACTCGTTTTACTTCAAATTCAGTACTTACATACCACAGACAAGCTGTTGTCTACTTTATTCTCCCTGCAAAGAGAATGCTCAGTATTTTTCCTACACTTGAAACAAAAACAAAACAAGAAAAACCCAATAAAGCATTTTTTTTTTTTTTAAAGCCGATTCCTTGAAAGCTGTGGTGGACTCCTATCTGCTTTGTCCCAGGTCTGGGACAAATTCTCCTCCTAATTGTGCCCTCTCCTTAGTTTTTCCCACACCCCGAAGCCCCATATACTTTGTGTAGAACAAACAATGTAATATGATAACTCTCACAGGGAGATTGCTATGTAATAACAGGCCAGCACAGCCCTAAACACTTAGGCTCCGTCATATAGCCACATAGGCATTTTAATATAATTTCCAAAAATGTTTGCTTTCAAACATCCCTTTATGAAGAGGATGCTGCTGTTTTCTCTCATTAAGGATAATTACCAACCCTCATTCATTAGCATTGAAATGAGGTAGAATGGATTTAGGGGGAAGGTTACTTACAATTCAATTATAACCTGCAGGTTATTGCAGAGAACGGAAGCAAGTGAGAAGTGGGTGGCAGAGATGAAAGTCTGGAAAGGAGAGAGGTTGGGGACAGGGCCCCTACACTGCTTTGCAAAATAATGTAATAGGAAACATTTGTCTCTCATTTTTGGCCCCCCAAGATGCAAAACTAATGCCATGGAGCTGAGGGAAAGGAAAGGGCAGGGGAATGACTTTTAAAGGGATGGCTGGTGCTGTGTCAAGGAAAATGATGGCCACTTCTGAGCACTCTCGCACCCCAGTGGGTGATAACCGTGATTAATATACCATAGGGTATTTGGTCATTTTTTTTTTTTTACCTTCAGAGGACGTGTGTAGTATCTTTTGCTAGATAATATTGATTGGGTTACCATTGCCATGTTTCAGCACAATAACACAGGAGCAGTGATATTCCTTCAGGGGTGACTGGTAAAACACTGCGAGTAGGAGAGAGAGGTAACCTCTAAGAAAATATACACCTTAGTAGGAGAGAGAGTTAACCTCTAAGAAAATGCACACCTTCATGGGACACTCTGGGAAATCACTGACAATGCTGGGAACCAAATTCTATTTCCCACAGCTTGCTCTTGTGCAGGTTTGTGGTACTTTATTCAGATAATAATAGGGAGGGCGACCTCCAAATCTGGACAATTTGGAGACAGTATGGTTCCAGTATTATACACGGACACCTTTCCATCTAGAAGGCTGTCTGTGTCAGATTGTGTCCTCTGATCAGGGATGGGAGATGGCTGAAGAACCAGCAGAGAATGGAATATTGGAATATGCTTGGTAAGCATGGAAACCATACTTTCCAAATTATGCTGGCTTGTTTATGAGGCTGAGCTTTGTCCTTTGTATCTGGAATTTTCCATTTTGCACTGAGCCACCTCTCCAACTGTTAATGTCATCTGGTGTGTGTGTGTGTGTGTGTGTGTGTGTGTGTGTGTGTGTGTGTGTGTGCTGGTGTGCACGTGCCAGAAGAGGGAGTCAGATCCTTCTTCTGGGGCTGGAGTTACAGGTGGTTGTGAGCGACTAGACATGGATGCATGCAGTACACTGTTTACTGCTGTGTCGCCTCTTCAGTCCCATCATTGTTGTATGTTCAGGGTTGGTATATATGATTCACTATTGAAGAAGTCTAGTGCAGAACATTTGGAAATTATATTCTCAAGGGTACAAATGCAACATTTTTTACATCTGATTCTCAGACAGTCAGGATAACAGTACAGGCATCTTTTTATTTGAATTTGAGGTATCTTGGGGCTCTGGTCATAAAAGCTCTAGTCAAAGTTGTTCCCATAACTTTCTTTCCTTTATTACAAATGTAATTTCCATGTCTGGAATATTTCCTGTTTTCAGGGAAAGTTACTAATATTCCCCAAGGCAGAATTATGGAATTCCCAACTAAAAGAATTAAATTACAAATGCACATAAAGAAAAGACTTGTGGGGTTTAATATTGAAAGACTTATGCATACATTTTGCAGAAAACTCTCTAGATGATAAACGCCTCTGACTACATTCCCTGGCTTCATTTGAACAAACTGGGAAATTGGCCATCTTATCTGACATCGTCTGATATATGTATATATATAACATATATAATATATATGTATATATATATGTGTATATATATATATATATATATATATATATATATATATATATATACACACATATATATTACCCAGAACATGTTTGGTATTTCTTTTCAAATTCGGGTCTTCCTACCAGACAAGAGGAAATACTCATGGGAAGTGAAAATAAGTATGGAGATTCATCAAAACAAGAGAATGGATGAATATTTAAACAAGTTTCAGTATGGCCAATGATCTGCATAAGCTGTATCATTTATCACTGGCACACATAAGAGTGTTCTTTGGGATAAAAATTACACCATTAAAAATCTTAGTCGCAGTGTGTCTCTAAACTGAACATGGTTAATTCCCATGCCTAAGATGTATTGTGTACCTTTCAAACAGATGTTTATCTCTTCTCTTTACTTCGGGATGGGGAAGTGAGAAGAATATTGAGAATGGGAGCTGTGATTTGAGTGAGAATGGTGTTCCTTGGTTTTCACAGATGGCTGTGCTCTGTGATATTGCTGCTGAAGACAGGAGTGGGGTTGGCCACAACTGAAATCCAAGGAAGTGGCTGAGCACAATCCTGACCATTGGATATCTCTGGATGTTTAATGGGGTTGCCGAGTTATTGTCCTAATGTAACCCTAGGGAAGGCTTCTTTTAAGTTTATGGTAGAAGCACAGAAGTGCTGCTCTTCACAGCTGTCTTTCTCTAACATGGATATCTGGCAGACAGTGAGACTTCAAGACAGACTGCTAACATTGAGGTTCAAGACAAGGAGGGCGGATCCTCGGATAGCCATAAACAGAGTTCATTTAAGTACTAGTAAGGGTTTAACAAAAACTGACAAACTAATACATCCCGGGTTGAAAAAATACGGTACCCACTGACAGCTCTGGAGTATCTCCATAACCACAGTCATTAGTTTTGTTCCACATTTTGTGAGAAGAAAAACTGGTCCATCTTTACAGAGTCTTGTGTGTAACTTTAAAGCTAGTGATATGTAGTTCTTAGTTCAGATCTGTTGTCTATAAAAAGAAATCACTCAATGCCCTGATTGAAAGAGCTTAAACAACAAGATCTTGTATAAACCTTGTGTCGGGCTGGGGAAGAGGCACCTGAAGAGCAGGGAGAAATTTCTGGAGTGAGCTTCTCCTGGAGCCCCAAGCAGCAGTGGTTTCTGACTCCCCTCCCCCCCCAAGAAGGTACAGGAGTGGACAGAAGGAATGGGGGAGAGGAAGAGAGAACAAGAGAAGTCAACCCCTGGGGCTCTGGGAGCCGTGGTTTACTCCCTCCTGGTGCAAGGGAGCAAGCATGGAGCAAGGGCCGTGCAGTAAGTGAAAAGCTAGGTGGCCGCCCAATTGCTCCTCGCCCTTGCTTGGCTTCTGCTTCTATATCTGGACAGTTTGGAACAATCCCTCTTGTCTTTGAGAAGACTGTTTCCTTCCTAACTCTTGGAGGGTGATGCCCTCATCAGACCCATGGCACTTGCCTTCCTCATATGAGGGCAGAGGTGACTTTTCAGCTTCCTGCTACACCTCAGGGTAGAGCTGCTTCACACTTGGCTAGGGAATAGGTATAAACCCCTCAGTTCTCCATGAGTTTGGGGTTCCTTTGACGTTACCCTTCTGAAATTCCTTCTCACAGCTCTTGAAATCAGAGGCCTGGGGGCTATTCCTGGTACCTTCCTAGTCACATAGACAGATCCCACACCCTCTGGGGTCCTCTGACTTCTAAAACAATATTGTTCATGTTTCATTTCATCTACTTATTTACAAGTTTGTGTCATTCTTATACACAACCAACCCGCCCAGGACACAGAATATACCTTGTTGTTCATTTGTGTCATGAACACATAGCTGACTCACTGCTACCCAACAAGAGCTTCATGTCTGTTTAACAAATTCCATTGGCAGGACATGCAGGAGACTAAAAATACAAATTGCCTGTGAGCCATATTGACATTATTTTCTCTTTTATTCTCTTGTTAGACATTCATTCATTTTGCAAAAGAAGAAGAAATAAAAAGAAGGCTGGCTGGAGCTCAATGCATTCTTGATTAATGTGGACACCAGGAGAAGGAGAGTAATGTAGGTAAAACTTCCTCCCAGAGCCAGTTTGATGATTGGCAGTCTCTGGGCAGAGGAACAGGTGGCACCTGTTCACAGATGCTGCCTCACATTTACCCCATCCTTGTCTTTGACCTTTTGGGTTTTTTCTTTTAAAGGATGGTGGCATTTAGCCATGCTGGGTGTCATTTTTACGCTCATCTCAGGAGACAGACATATCTTGGGTTACAACAAAATACTTCAAAGGAAGGTAATTAAAGCTGTTTATGGTAATAAAGGAAAATACAGTTTCTTTAGCTTAATTCAGATTCTATGGTGTAACGGGAGATAACAAATATACTGAAAAATGCTGTTTAGGTGAAATTGTGGTGGTACACAGCCATAGACTCTTTCCTTTATCTACTCAGTCCTTCCAATGTTTAAAAAAATAAAAAAGCTACAAAATAGGATTAGCTAAGTGGCATTAACCGGTACATTTCTTGACAAAAACTAATATGAATTCCTAAAGGTAATTTATCAGTACAGTGAGAATATGATAGTAAAAGTCCAAAGGTGCAGTCATTAGTTTTCACAAACCACAGTGAGCACTTCTGTTTCTGCTCTTTTGTATGTATCTGGGGGAACATATGCCTGCCGGACCACATAGATACTGAGCAGACTTGAAAATGTAGTTAAACTGAGACTAGTGATAAAAAGAAGATGAATTGCTCTTGCTTTTGTTTGTTTTTAGTATACGTTATAGAACTTACTTTTTCGTGTTTTCGAGAGATAGTAGTTATTGGTAACTATTTAAAGAGAAATCCCAGCAGTGTCCACCTTCACAATGTTTGGCTATCACCCTTGTGGAAACCACAGGATTCACTGCTGCTTGTGCCATAGGTTTCACTGCGTGGTGGGGAAGGATGTACAATGGTTTCTCGTTTCTCGGGGGAGTAAAGAATACGTTGAACGAAGGGGAATAGGAGTACCCCATAAAGAACCAAGATGATTCAACAGGCGAGAAGGGAAACTACATTCTCCTAATTATAAGAGTCGGCGTTTCTAACCTGTGCTGAGGGCCCAGGTGTGGGTCCTGGTAAAGAGAAAGGATTCTGAGTGTGATACATAGGGTTCACCCCGAGGAAGCTGGAAGACTACCAGGGATGACTGTGACACACCGAAGCCGGGAGGGAGGGACGAGGACGCATGCTAATGAAAAAGCAATGGGATTCTTCATAAAATTATCTTCCCACCAGCAAGAGACCAAACTGACATCGACACACTTAAACACAGCAGGAATCTAGACTCCCATTCTGATGCCACCCATGTGACAGGATTGGGAAGGTGAGAAAGAGAGCCAACCAAGGAGATGATTGACACCTGAGTAATACTCTGGGTTAATTTTTATTATTAATTGATGGGATTAAGGGACACCTAGGGGATTCGTGAAGCACACATCTAAGTGTGTCTTTGGTGAAATTATAGAGACAATCGTATCCTAAAGGCTCTGACAGAGTTAGTGCGTTAATCTCTTGATGGACTAGGATGGTGTTATTGTGAGGTGGTGAAAGCAGGGACAGGATGCAGTGGAGGAAGGAGGCCAGTAGGGGTGTGTCTGTGGGGCTATATCTTGTCCTGGCACTTCGTGTTTCCTGGTCCATCTTTATGTAAACTGCTTTGTTCCATCCCAGGCCTATCCCACCTTGGTGGATTGACACCTCTGAAACTAAGACAAACTAATTCTTACCTATGAGTAGTCTGGTGTGTGATTACAGTGTTAAGTTAAGCTAATTAATACTGTGGTGGTATAAACAAGACATCCTTCATAGTTGCATGCATTTGAATATTGGTCTTCAGTTCGTAGTATGGTTTGGTTAGGCTTAGAAGGTGTAGTCTTGCTGAAGTTGGGGTACTAAGGGCAAGCTTTGAGAGATTAGACACACGGCATTTCTAGTTTGCGCTCTCTGCTTCATGCTTGCAATTCATAATGTGAGCCCTTAGCCTCTGCTCTTCTGCCATGCCTGGCAGCATGCCACCAGGACGAACTCTTATCCCTCTGGATCTATAAGCCAATGTTCATAGCAGCTTTATTTGTAACAGAAACTGCAAGCAACCTAGATGACCCTCAATCGAAGAATGGATAAAGAAAATGTGCTGCATTTACACAATGAAATACTAGTCAGCTATTAAAAACAAAGACATCATGAAATTTGCAGGCAAATGGATGGAACTAGAAAAGATCACCTTGAGTGAGGTGATGCAGACCCAGACAGACACACATGGCATATACTCACTCATAAGTGGATTAGCCATAAATTACAGGTTAACCATGTTGCAATCCACAGACCTAAAGAAGCTAAGTATCAAGAAGGGCCCAAGGGAGGATGCTTGAATCTCACTCAGATGGGGAAATAAAATAGACATCTGAAGTAGATGTAGATGGAGGGAGGGAACTAGGTGAGGAGGAGAAAAGGGGTGGGGATAGGTCTGGGTATAGTGGGTGGGAGAGTACTGGGAGAGAGAACATTAATTAGTGTAGGTAGCATCTCTGGTCAGGGGAGGCTCCAGGGAGTCTATGGGGGTGACACTATAGCTGAGACTTCCAGCAGTGGACGATATGAAGCCTGAAATCGCCATCTCTTGTAACAATTCTCTACTTCTAGTGGAGGGAGGGCCACACCAACCCACCCATAAAACCTTCTATCCCAGATTTGTCCTGCCTGCAAGATGTTCAAGGGAAAAGGTTGAGCAGAGATTGAGGGAATGTCCAACCAATGACTAGTCCAACTTGAAACTCATCCCATAGGAGAGAGCCAGCTCCTGACACTATTAACGATACTCTGCTATGCTTGCAGACAGGATCCTAGCATTACTGTCTTCTGTGAGGCTTCATCCAGCAGCTGATGGAAACAGATGCAGAGATCCAGGGCCAAACAATAGGCAGAGTTTGGGGAGTTTTGTAGAAAAGTGGGAGGAAGGATTGTAGGAGCCTGATGGGTCAAAGACACCACAAGTGGACCTAAAGAGTGACCTAAGCTGGGTCCACGGGGGCTCAGAGAGCCTTAACCACCAGCCAAAGAACGTGCATGGGATGGACCTAGGCCCCTTATACATATGTATCAGATATGCAGCTTGTTCTTCAATTGGAGGAGAGGCTGTCTCTGACTCTGTTGCCTGTCTTTTGATGCCTTTTCCATAGCTGTGCTGCCTTGCCTGTCCTCAGTGGGAAAGGATTCTCTTAGTCCTACTGGAACTTGATGAGCCAGAGTGAGTTGGTACCCAGTGGAGGCCTCCTTAGGGAAGGGAAAGAGGGAGTTTGGGGGGGATGTAAGGGTGGGACTTGGAAGGGAGGAGGGTGGGGACTGTGATCAGGATGTAAATTGATTAAATAAATAAATTTATGAAAAGAAAAAAAAAAGCCAAATAAATTCTTTCTTTTCTAAGTTTCCTTGGTCATGGTAGTATTTCATCACAGCAATAAGAAAGTAACTAATACAAATACTACACAAAAATTTCCATTAACAACATCACAAAGCTGTAAGGTTGAAAGATGCCTTGAGCCCCTCAAATTTTTAGGAGCTTAGTGTCCACTTAGAGGTAAAGGATTCTACATCCTAGGTCCTTCACAATTCTCTAGCTTTGGAAAATGAGCTGAAGTATACGGTTTATTACATAAAACCCCAGACTATGACATCATTTAAGGCTTTGTGATGCGAGCCAAATGAGCATGTATGACACATTTTCATGTGACAAGTCTGTATTGAAAACTACCTCCGAATTCTGAACTTGGCCTGATCACCCTTCGCTCAGAAGTAAGCAGAAGCCGGCCTCGAGTACTCAGTGCAGAGTCAGACGGACCTCAAACCCCGTTAGCCTTGTCTTCCACTTCTCCGTTTCTTCATTTTGAATCATGGTGAGTTTTCACTCTCAGCCTGACTTCTTTCTTGAGACACATTTTAATTAAACCTAACCAATAACATGTTTATATTTCCTCTCATCCTTTCGAAATACATTCCTTGCCCCAGCACAGATAATCACTCTATTCTATCTCACAATCATAAATATTACAAAAAAAAAAAAATAAAAATAAACTGACATTGAGAAATCATGGGAAGGTGACCATAGCTATCATCAGCCTGGATTTGTCTCATAAACTACTGCTACTAACAGTTCAATAAATCAATACTTAGCAGAGTTTCAGTTAGTCCGAGTGTCTTGTAGATATTCATAAAGCCACAGAAATTAGATATAAAATTGGTGTCAGAAATTTCAGGTACCCATTATGTTTTTTTTCCTTATAAGAAAATATTTGTGCTGCTTTGATCAGGAGGTTCTTTTCCTGTCTAGAAGCAACATTTTTCCCAAACCATCATGTGTATGTGACAGTGAGTACAAAGGACTACAGCTGCGCTTTCCACTGGGTTGAGGCTGCCATGACCACTTTTTAAGTCTCTCCAGCACAGGTGGACATTTCTTATTAAGTTCTTGGCAATCCGCTTTGCAAACCGAGTAGTCTCTCTTTGGTTGTTGCACCTCAACTCATTTAGATTCCTGTCAAATGCAGGCTACTAGTCACCTGCTAGTCAGATTCCACAACTAGAATATATTTATAGTAAAGATTTGAGCCGAATTTGACAGTTTGTGGAACCCATTAAGGATTTCATTATAATCCATATTATAAGTGCTGTTTTGGTCTTTCCTGTTTAACTGCTATCAGTTTTTAACACAAGTAGCGGTTTTATATGATAGCATGAAGACATTTGAGCAATTCCAAGTCCCATGAAAATATATATAATTTTATTGTCTCTAGAATAGCTGTTTCACTTTGAAAGATTTACTGGAACCCAAGCTTTTTCATTTGCCAGATGAACTGTGATATGAGTAGTCAGTGTCACAATATATTGATGGATTGCTCAGGGAAAAATAAACCTTAATTTCCCTTCTCTATGTTTCAGTGGCATTCTGGGCAGTCTTATGCAGATGAGAAGCATCCCTACCAAGTTCAGAGCAGGGATGCTTCAGAACGGCTGATGAAATGTATTCTGACCATCTATCAGGAGAACTTGTATTTGTGTCCCATAGCATTATAATACATGATGAATGAATTCAGTCTGAGGAAGCATCATTCCTGATTATATTTTTCAAATTCTATTATTATTATTATTATTATTAAGAACTGGCTTTCTTCTCAGCATCTGTTTGTCAAGAAAACTGAATGACAACAAACCTGTTGAGAAAGATGCTGCAGAGACACTGCCCTTGGTATAATTCTATTTTAATGCTGCAACTTAGGACCTAAACGCCCTTTAAAAATTATATGATTAGCTGGTTTTGCTGTTCTGCCCTGTAAACATAGCATGAAGCTGAAGCAGGACAAGCTCTAGCTTGAGGTCAGCCTGGGACGTACAGTGAGACTATCTCAACCAACCAAACCAAAACAGGCAACACACCACACACACACACACACACACACACACACACACACACACACACACACATACACACACACACAGAGAGAATCTATATCTATGCAATTAGAAAAAAAATCATCTTGATTATCCCCACCACCAGTGTCCTGAAGTGTCAACTTGCTTATCCGATCAGGGTAATGTTCTCTTTGGAAAACACTGCTCTGTTTTCCAAGCAGTTAATAATGAGCACTATGAGTTTGTAGGAAGTGGTGTCCCTTGTGAAGCTGTGTGACTTCTCTCCCAGTACCCCATCTCTGACTCTCTTTGAATCCTTTTCCCACACAAGCTAGAAATGCGTACTGTGGTGTCTGTGGGGCTACAGGATGCTATCTGCATGAGCTGGACTCCACGGAGAAGCTGTGTGACATTTGCATGGAAAGACAGCACTGAGTAGCCACGGTGGGGAGGAGCACCCTTGGTGAGAAGGTCCTATCAAAGCAAACAGAAGATGTCAGTCAACACAAACCATACACCACGGTGGGAACAGGCAGCAGAGGTGTCCTAGCCTGGGCCATCTATCACCATGTGGAGGTTGAATGTCTGAAGCATAAACAGGAGGAGCTGAACTTTCTCGCTAGCTCCTGTGTGGAGAGCACTGAGATACTAAATAGGTTCAAGAGATCAGAGAATTTAATGAAAGCTGATGCCTGAATTACAAAATGTGTGTATTTGTTTTATTTCTTACTTGGTGTGCACCATAAGCCATAAAGATCAGTCACAGTGCTTTCCAAATTTCTTGTCTTTAGAAAACATTCTTGGGCTGATGTTACATGGCTATCTCCTATGAACTAAAACATTCACTCCTGGAATATGTACAGTAATGGAAGTAAATGAAACTGCCAAGGCTTAGTAAGCTCCTGAAATTTATAACATTCACAATGTCCCTGCCTAAGTCAAATCTGTAGTAACTGCTGCTTGGTAGTAGAGATCCTCTGACCTGCGGAACTGCCTGCAAGTTGTTTCAGGAGAATCAGGGATGCGCTTCTATGCTGGACGGACTCTTTGGCGATGCAGCTGTAGGCAAAGCCTTACCTATTCTTCTGCAAGTGCCTCAGTCAGCTCACTGGTTGGTTCACTAAGGCAGACTGGTGTAAGCCTTCAACTGGTCTGTTGTCAGTGCATCTCTCCAGGGATTAGGTGTCTGTTTAGGTCTCCAAAGGCAAAGCCACACAACAGTGCTCATAAGATTAGTGATAGAACACTTGCCTAGCGTATGCATTGTCCTATATCCTAGGCTCGGTCCTACCCAAACAACAAACAAAGACCATCCACAGAAACCCCACAACAACATGAGAACAGAAGCAAGCAACCAAGCTCTCTTATAACAATGTAGTTATAAAAAAAGCTTTGGATGGAAAGCAAATCGACCCTTTTATAAAACTGTCAGATGCCAAGGTTTTGGACATGGTGAGCCAAGGAATTAGAACTAGAAACTTGAATTCCTAAAATCCAGAACATATGTATCTTAATTCACCAGGTCTGGAAAATCATGCTGGAATCCCATCATGGAGCTTCTGTTTCAAAAGTTGCCTCTTAATTTGTACTAAGGATTGCAATAATAGCTATTATTATTATTATTATCCTTATAGACTCATAACACTCTCAGAAGTCTGTTCCTGCAAAGAGAAAGGCTCAATATGAGGGTATGGAAGTGGAAAATGAGTGGACCTAAGGATATATGGGGCAATTTGAAAAAGAGAGTCCAATGTTTCCTGGTCAGCTAGATAGAATGCAAAATCATGCTAAGGTTCAAACTCCTGGTACAAATGAGCCTGTGATCATCCCCGCAGAACAACAAAAGGAGGCTTCTCTGTGATCTGGTTGCACTGATGCCAATCCTTCTGCTTCAGTTTTCCTCACCCAGGAGCAAATCTGTGTCCTTGGATTTCATAGCAGAGCCCAGTGTGCCACCCTCCTGGCATGAGTGCAGTTCCTATGTTTGTTGAGTTGAAACAAACAAAGGGAGCCCCAGGGACAGGGGAGAGCCTGCTCAGCCAGGGATGTTAGCCCTTACACATCTGATGCCTGAAATCCCATTAAAACTCCTTCGTAGCAAAGAACAAGGCTGCTATTTGCATCTCAGAATCAAAACACCATCTGATGTTCTGCAAATTAAAGGGTTAGATCTGTGCATTTCTTTTATGCTAATGAACACAGATTTTTTTTTCCATCAGTATCTAAGCAGCCCTGCATGCTACTGTGATAAATAAGTATTTACTCTAAGGAGGGAAAAACAAACAAAAAATAAAACAAAATTGCTACCCACGCTTGCTTGTATAACTCAAGGGCATACTCTTGGCGCTCAACATTAATAAACAATAACAGATAATCTTTGGTCCTAACATCTTCCTCAGGAGAATGTCATGTGGTTAGAAAACCAGCCCTAATTTTCTTTACTGAATCCTCTTCTCTCAGCTGGCCTTCTATCAATCCAGGAGCAGACATCAGCCTGTGGTCTGCCCTAATTCCAGCACAGCCACTCAGCCTGTAGTTGGCCGCTATTTCTTGCTCGGTTGCTTGCTTTGATTTAAGCAGGAGAGATTTTCTTTCTTTAATTAGGGCCTTTGTCTAGATCCCCAAGCTAAGCCATGCTGAGGGATTCTTGGTGTTTCACTAATGGATTTCAAAACTTCCTGCTTTGCAATTGCTCTTCATATCCTTGTAGGCATTTCAGGTTCAAAGAACAATTATGGATGGCCACCTCTGTGCTTTTGTGACATTGAGGAATAACAGTGTTTTCCTTCTCCATCAAGTCTTCTATTGCATTTTCTGTGTGGAGTTAAGCACTTGGCAAAAGTTATGGTGGCAGTGATTAGGCTCTTCCAGCTGCCTAGTAAAGAGCCCTTCAATGGATGAAGTTGCATGCATCAAAAGTTTGGTCTCTGGGTAGTTGTTAATGATGTGGAAGGATACGACTCCATTCTTAAGCAGAGAAGAGCTGCATGGCCACTTCAGGGAGGTGGGATGCTTTCTTCTTGACTTGCTTCTATTTATCTTTAAAATTCATGTTTAAGTATTGAGTTTAAAAATCAAGGAATACTGAGAAGTCCCTAGGCGGTAAATGGGTTCTCCTTCTATATTCTCCTTGAGCATTAGTTCTTTAGAATTCAAAACCCATTTCCACACAAATGCTAAGTGGTGAGTTATAAAGAGAGCTTTCCTACCAAGGGAGAGAGAATGAGATAATTTATGCAGAGGACTGAGGGCTGCAATCATTTAGGAATGTTGCATTGAAAAAAAGTAGAACTCTAAGATGTTCTAAATTTAATTATAAAAAGGAGAGGAGGGGGATAAGGAAGAGAATTAGTGAACAGCTCTGGGCCGAAACCACCAAGAGACTTCTCCATACATTAATGTATGAATTCTTTAGATTTTTTTTAAAAAATAAATCTATTTATTTAATTTATGTGTGTGTACCTGGAAGAGTTATGTACACCACATTGGTACAGGTGCACGTGAGAGCTCGAAGAGAGCATCCAGTTCCCTGGAGGTGAAGTTACAGTTGGTTTGGAGTCACCTGATGTGAGTGTTATGTGCTCTGCAGGGGTGATAAGCGCTCCTAACCACTGAGCCATCTTTCCAGCCTGTATTCCATATGTTTGAGTATGTTAAAACTTTTATTTCAATCCTCTGGTGATTGCACCCTAGCACAGCCACCTCTTGTTTATATATAACCTAAGCCCAACCAATAGAGAACCAACAAGTAAGTTTCCTGTAGACTCCCTCCACACCCAAAACCCCCTGGTTCAAGGTAACCTGGCTATCTTACCTATCATTAATGTATGGCCCATGTATGTAGTCTGCCCTTGCCTTCCCAGGGGTTCCTTGTAAAACATGCCCTTGGCCCTTAGATCAGGGAACAGTTTTTTAACTATGACCTGGTTTCACTGCTGGTGCTTGCACAATCTTGCCTGACAGCCTGGTCCTCTGCCGAAAAACAACTGTAATAATTCAAGGGATCCTCTAATTTCAGAGAACCCTAGGTCTCAAATCTGTTCTTTAACACATTTATACATTACAGATAAATAAACGTATATACTTTGGAGTATTGTTACATACACGCTCTAGCACTAAACCAGTTACTTGGTTCTACCTCACTGTGTCAATGAACATTAGAGTCTGGTCCTTTGTTCTGGAAAACCCCTGCAATGACTCAATAAATGCCTTTATTTAGAAGACACCTTGCTTGGTCTGAAGAATTTCATTTAAATGCATATGTCTATGGATATTATCATATATGCCTATATGCTCATAAATTAAATGATGGCTAATTTCCTCTCTCAACCTGCTTCAGCAGACACCATTTGTTTCCATGATCACAGAGCTTCATTTTATATGAATTTAAATTTTTCCCCAAGAAGTAGAATCAAGAAGTTCCCCACAAGCCTGACTTGCTCATGATGGTACTTGACATCATCATAAACAATACCATAACGTATTTGCTGCCTGCAAAAGGCACTATTGTCTAACTCACTGACAGCTATTTCCACATTTTTCTTAACTGTAGACTGTAAGTCATGAACACAAAGGGATTAAGACAATCAGGGAAATTCTCCTTGTCACACCAATAATTGGTGAACATAGAGGCTGACATATGTCAAAATGATTGTTCTAGCCAGAGATACACAAAAGGGGTCCACTTGAAGGAAGGCTTTTTCCTTCAAATATAGAGAAACAATAAAGTAATAATTTCATTTTTTTTCTGCAAGATATTATGTCTCCATCTCCGAGTGGTATCTGGGACCCTATGGCTGTCATGTTGGAAGAATGGACTAAGCACAGCGTTTTGGCTTCCTAGAAGTATAGAGACAGCGAATGCAGCTATCTATTCAAGTCTAAGATGCATTTGCTGTTGACAGCACATAATCCGCTTGCTCAGAGCTTGCTGATACTTTAGCTCTGCTGTTTATTCTATATTGAGGTCAGTCCTTGAAACCAACATGATGGAACAACCCCTCTCTTACCTTGAATAAGGTCAGTTGTGAGTGGGTGTGCATCATCAGTATGTTGAGTGTTGGGGTGGAAAAAAACCCAAAATATAGTTCTCAAGTTTCTCTTGAACCTCATGTATACCATATACTTTCACTATCATGAGCCCTCCCAGGTGAACAGCTGTTTGCTCGTTTGACCAAAATTAGGGCTTGTCACTCGTACACAATGACAGAAAAGCAGATTTTAAATGCATCGAGATGTAATTTTTCTCTTATAAGGCTGTCAAAAATAAGGAATGTGTGGGAGTGGGAAAAGGGACACTGTGTCTGTTTATATATGTGACACTGAATAATTATGACTTGAAAGCTAGAAAATGCCATGTAATAGTTTGAAGGAAACTGTCTTCATAGGCTCAGATGTTTGAATAGTTTGGGGGCACTGTTTGGGAAGGTTTTAGAGGTACAGTCTTACAAGAGGAAGTATGTCACTAGAGGCGGGCTTTGGGATTTTAAAGCCTCATGCCACTTCCTGTTTGCTAGCCCTCTGCTTTGTACTGGCAGTGAGGATGTAAGTTCTCAGCTTCCAGTTTCCAATACTCTGACTGCTGCTTGATGCCATGCCTCTCCGTCATGATGGATTCATTGCTCTGGAACCGTAAATCTAAAAATACTCTTTCTTCTGTAAGTTGTCTTGGTCATGATATTTCATCACAGTAATAACAAATAAATATTTCAGACTGTTTCTTGTCCTTACAAGAGCAGTTGCACACTAGCAATATGTCCTATGGATATGTCCCTCTCGTCCATGAAGTGCATCTAAGAGTATCATGGTGGTAGTTTTCATTTTGGCAAAAGAGGCACTAATGATGCCTGAGATTTTTTTGAAAGTCAGATATCAGGAATTTAGAGACCATAAGATAAAACAAAAAGTTTAATTGGTTCTGACTAATAAGATGTTACACAGTTGACAGCTCAGGACTGCTATAGGGAATCCCAAGGCTGGAATGACAGTGTCTTAGAGAACAAGGGGGTTGAACCACACAGTCTTTGAGAGACACGGAGATTCCTGGGATGGCCTCAGCACAGGATCCTCAAATCTAGATGCTTCCCAGAGCTCAGGCAGGAAAGATTCTGACTTGTCTAGATGCTAGGATGAACAACACATCTGACTCCTGGGCTTAAAGATGGTAGTGAAGGAACTTGTCAAGACACTGGATACAAACTGGAACTATACTCAGTCCCCAAGCTTTCATCCTACTTCTTCAGATATATAATTATATATGTAATTAATCTAAGAAATTAGCATAAACAAGATCTGGATTATAGATCAAAGCAGCTGGTCAAAGCAAACAGATAATAGTACCTCATAATTTTAGAAGTGAAAAGGATGAAAAGAGTAAGAAAATAAATGAACATGAAAATGTCAGAAAAATCATAAAAATTATATTATAAACAAGATATAAATAAATAAATATATATCTATATCTATCTATATATATAGATAGATAGATATAGATATATATTAAGGACTTATAAGAGTGTGCAAGATAGGTCAGGGGGTAAAGGTGCTTTTTGCCAAGTCTGAAGACATAACTTCAATCCTCAGGGCCCACATGGTGGAAGAAGAGACCCAATTCCTGCAAATGTCCCTATTCATGTGTGTGCGCGCGCGCGCACACACACACACACACACACACACACACACACACACACACTTACACACAAATAAATGAATAAATAAATAAATACATCACCTTAAGGCCGTAAATGATTATAAAACATCAAGAAAAAACGAAAAACATAAGAAAAGGATAACACAACCTATAGACAGGAAGGCTTAAGATGAACAAAAGAAAACTCTAGGATGAAAAAGTTTGTTGGTAAGAGCCCAAACTAGAAACTGGATTTATGACTACTGCTACCCAAATACTCTGCAGCAAGAATAATAAATGTTCAAAATTACATATAAGCTGCAGAATCCTAGTGAACAAAATGTTAAGTGGAAGAGGTCAAAGACGAAGAATTTATACTATACGAGTACACATAATATGTAGTTCAAAAATACCGTAGCTATAAATTCATATTCTTTAAGTTGAATTAACAGTCTTTAAGCGATTAGATGATGTGCATGTAACTTATAGCTCAGGCCATCATGACTGAATTTTTATATCAACAGTCATTAGAAATAGTAATTTATTAAAAATTAATTATAATTGATTAAGTTATAATTCTTTATTAACTTATTAAAATTTATTGTGATTTGTCACTATGTGCCACAGCAAAAGATAGATGAATTTTAACAAGAAAATATAAGACCTTTATTAAAAATCAATATATGAGGAGACCGCCAATGTCAAATCCCACTCTAATGGCACTTCAGTGAAGGTTGAACAGCACTGACTAAGGGAACAAAATCTAAGATTCTGAGGAAATCAGTGTATATAAAAACTTGATATATGCTGGTGACTGAGAAGGAGACTGTATACACAGGAGTAGAGAGACAACTGAAACTCTGTATTCTGGTTATTTTACATGAGCAAAAAGCTACACTAAAGAAAAAGTCTAAAATAACCAAAGAAAACCTGAGTTATGAGAGTAGTGGCTTTATAGGTTAGTAGAGAGAAGGTTTATCTTCTATATTTAATGATGGAAAATGATGTCAAAAACAAGCAACTATTGTATTCACACAGAAAGCATGCATATATAATGACGCAAATATAGAAAACAGCCTAAGAGCTTGAGAAATATAAAAACATTATCTTTAGGGCATGAATCACAGAGGAGAAGTTAGTGATACAAGGCATAAAAGATAAAAAATACAATAGAAAATTCTGTTGCATTCAAGTTCACATCTCTCGTACATTAAAATATAAGAGAACCCAAAGAAAAAACTCAGAGACTAAAAGAGGATTGTGGCTCTGCCTATAAATGATAACCTGTCAATGTCTGGACTATATAAATAATGTATAATATAATTGAGAGCACATTTAAAGTTCATGTCTAAAGAAACACTTAAGTGTCCTGCCTCTTCGTTAATAAAAATTACAAAGGAAGTCAGTTTGTTTTCATCAAATTTTATGATCACATTGGTGAAATAGCACTGACAGGTACTGATTGTTATGAAACAAACTATGACAAAGCAATTTTAAAAACATCCCTGGGATGCATAAGCTTGCATGATTTGGAAATACCTAGTAAGGTGTAAGCCTTTCTAATCCTAGCTATTGTTACCTTAGAGAAATCCTTGCCCAAAACTCCACGGAAGCAATACACAAAATCTCAGAGGAATACTATTTGCAATAATAAAAAAGAACTGGAAGCAATATAAATTTTCACAAAAGAACATATAAATAACTTGAAGTGAGCAGACTACTGTGAAACAGAAGAGGCAATAAACAATAGCTGCCTGCGCCAATAGAAGGAACTCTTGAAATAGAAGAGTTTCTAAGTGCAAAAAGCAATTTTGTGAAAGGAAGTGCTTTATATGGTATTTATTTAAATTGTAGAAATACATAGAGCTCTCTCTCTCTCTCTCTCTCACACACACACACACATACACAAACACACACACACACACAGCCATGCAGATATTCCTTGCTTTGTACAGCTCTAATGCCCAGAAATTCAGTTTTCTGTGTGAGTTAAATCTTCCATCCTCACAAACATGATTCAAATATCATTTTGTTAAGTGAAAGGCATAATAAGATGTATTTAGACAGACAACTGCATACTATAAGCTTTCTTTATACATAAGCAAAATGTTCAAGCTTTATTGCTAGCTCTTCTGGCCCCAGACATTGCATGTATGATAAATGTCACTCATGATGAGTGACAAGATGTCATATTTTTCAGAGTCTGTTAATGACTGTCTGTTACATGGCTGTTACTGTGTTCTGGCAGTCACAGAAAAGCTGGTGGTTGTATTGTTTCTCTGTTTCCCGGAAACAGGCTCTGTGACAAATTATAAAAACAGACCTTGGAAAGATGTCTGTGGCCAACTAAGATGAAAGTGATCAAGAAACAGAAGAGCGATGATGTAGACAGTGAGAGGTGAAGTGAATACAGATGGAACAGACCGCCATGCCACTGCTGGAAACCGTGCGTTTGTGGGCAGAAGAACACAGCGAGCTGGTCAAGTTAAACAAGGAAAATGGTTGCGATGAAAAAGATCACAGCATTCCAGAAGAACAGACACTACGCTTCACAGAAAAAAAAAGTCTGGTGACATTCGAAGCGCACAGGATAAAACACGAAGCTGATGAAAAGTTTGCAAGGAGCCTGCATCACTTGCGCTTCAGTGGCAGGGATAAAACACCATAAGTGAGGCAACTGAAGGAAAAAGGTTTATTTTGGCTGATGGTTGCAAAAGGATAATACTTCCTCATGGTGGGAAGGCATGACAGCGCATACAGGTATGGAGGAAGGAGCAGGAAGCCAAGAGCTCACATCATCAGGGATAAGCAGGAAGCAGAGAGAGTGAACAGGAAGTGAGAAGTTTTTCTCTCAGAGCCTGACCCCAATGATATGTTCTTGTAGCAAGCCCAGACTACGCTAACCGCCCCCAATAGTACAATCAACTGCAAGCAGGTGTTCAAATGCTTGAACTATGGGGGACATTTCTCATTCAAACCACTGAATTGCCCAACATCAGAAATACCCTCCTGGTATCAACACACTGTAAATCACACAAGAGGAACAGAAGGGCTGTTTAGGATATTTCAGAAGTTCTTACAAAGACAATATTTTCAGTGCTTCTGATGCCTTGGAATATACTTCTAGAAGCAGAACAAATTTCACTATTTTCTCTTATAAACTTTTCACAAAAACACTTCAGTCCTTTGGCAAAAAAAATTCAGAGATCATGGGTTTGATTATCGTCACCTTTGCCACTGGTCATTCATGGTACATCAGATGGTTTTGGCCTGTAAATCTGTTTTTATGTCACACCACTTAAGCAAAGAGATGCATGAATGTACATATATGATAAATACAATATAAATGTATACAAATTAAGTCTAAGGGACATATTCAACACATTACTTTCCTTGACAACAATGGTCCCAACCTTCCTAATGCTGTGCTCCTTTAATACAGGTCCTTCCTCATGTTTTGGTGACCCCTCTGACCATAAAATTATTTTCATTGCTACTTCATGACAGTAATTTGCTACTGTGATGAATCATAATGTACATATCTGTGTTTTCTGATAGTCTTAGGCAACCCCTGTGAAAGGGCCATTTGACTCTCAAAGATGGTTGCAACCCACAGGTTTAAAACCACTGCTCTAAAATATACTAGAGAAATTATGATTAAGGCAGGTATACAGTGTTTTACCATACAATAGCAACTTTTTCAATTATCTGGTTGTAGCAAACCCTAGAAATTTATTTATACTTTATGCTTTTTTTTTAACGTCTGAACTATTTCATTAGAAGAAAATAAATGATAACCATGTCAGAAAAGAGATAATGCTTTTCTAGAACATGAAAGTGGTAACAAGAAGCCTGGAAAATATAGCTCGCCTCTGGTCATTGGTTGCCAGTCAGTCTTAAGGAAGAGAAACATGAGCATCTAAGACAGCTCATGGTTGCTTTTGACTGTAAGTCGTGATGGTAAGGGAATAAAAGTGAACATGCTCACTTAGCCCCTTCTAGTCAATTCATGGTCTGTTATGTGATTTCTGAAAACTAACTCTAGTTGAACACAGAAGCACTCAGAAATTGCATCACATTTTTCAGGTCTCTAATGTATGTGCCACGAAGGAATTTTCTCTGAGGTTTTAGGACCCTGTAACTATCCCAGTCATAAAGGACTCTCCGTGGTGACAGATTAACCATGCTCGGCTGGCTTTAAAACCTCTCGGCTTCTACACCGGCCTTGCCAACTTCCCTTTTTCTTATAAGGTGTGTTTTTAGCATGGCTCTTTTTCTCATGGTTTCTGTCTTGGAGATCCGCTAAGACAATGTGCTGCACACGGCAACCCTCGCTATGGCTGCTGTTGCAGATGACTATAAACGTAGTGGCTGAGTGGAGTGCAAAATTATCATGTGTTCTGTAGGTCAGAACTCTCACCTGGGCCTCCAATGGCTGTGCTGGCACAGCAGTGCTCTCCGGGGCCCTGTGGGTGGAATCCCTTTCCTTGTCTTTCTGTTGCTGGAGGCCACCTAGGTCATCATTATATGGTCCCCTTGCTCCATCTTCACAGTGAGTAGTTGGGTTAAACGCACATGGCATCCCTGACCCTTCTCCTCAGACTTCTAAGGCTCTGTGTGGTTAGATTTGACCTACTTGGTGAATGTACAATAATTTCTCCTTCACTGAATTTTGATTGCTAAAGCTTGTTTTCTATTTAAGCTTACAGATTCCCTGGTTCTAAAGATTAGGACATGGGCATTTTTAGGTGTAGAATATCATTCTGCCTGCTAAGGTATCTTTACTGCTCAAGACTGCGCATGAATTAAAAATCCTACCATAACTCCCAGATACTTTATTATATTTATAGATTGTTGAATTCAAGTTAACTCCAGGTCAGGGATCACTAACGTAAGCTTTCTGTTGGATTTTGAGTGAATAAACAAAACAAATTGCAATCTTATACTAAGATAAAGGATACTCAGTGTGACCACAGTTCTATCCCCAGTATCTTCAACCTTCAAATCCAGCCACGTGTCCCGCCTGGTCTGTTCTGATAGCATTTGGTTTATTCCGAGAAAAGAATGAAGTTTCTGCATCACCAACACCAGTCTCAAACCTATGTTTCCAAAGATGCAGAGAGAGGTTTCACTTTCACATTTCAATGCTGTTTTCAGACACAGCTGCACATAAATCTGCAGTTTCGGGGCTTCAGATGCAGTCTAGTGGATAATGAGACAGACTGTTTCCACGCTGCTAATGTAAAAGACTGTTCACCGTGGAGACCACCGTGCCTCCTATCTAAGCAGCACAATGCATTTATCCTGAACTTTAAAGAATACGATGCTTCTACTGTGCTTCACTATTGAGGCATTTCAGGAAATCCCACGAGCCCAATGAACAAGCCCTGTATTTTGTGAATTTACAGTTTTGCGGATAGCACTTGGATAGCTTTTGATATGTGTTTATTTGACATAAGAAAATGTGCCATTTTCCATCAATAAACTCACAAGGAGTAGAGAGATGTCATAATGAAGTGCTCCGGGCAGGAGGGCTGCCCACTGTGGGCGCCATCAATGCTGAGAAAGCAGATGTGCGCAGTGGCTTTTGGGTTTGTCCAAATACGTTTTTCCGTAAAAACTGCCTTCAGAAATGACTGTCCCTTCAGTTTATATGAGGCAAAGCAGAGGTCTGAGCAAACCTTGAACATGTCAGCAAAAAATTGTAATTGCTTAAGAAACGTTTGTTGGGATGTTCTAAACCTTCCTGTGGGGCGAAGGATCATTTGGTCAATGAAGCTTAGCCCTCACTTGATGTACCAATTACTGCGAACATCTTCCTAGAAAATTGAGTGAAATTATTTGAATTGCCCACTTTTATAAAAGAACAGAGTGTGATTTCAAGATTCTGCCTGTCAATTCATTTTCTCTTCCCTCTCTGTTCCTGTTAAAACAAACAAATCAAAGAGAAAATGTGGGAGGAAAATCATTATCATTAGCCTTTCAGTATCAAGTCTGCGAGGCTAGCTTAGGCTTTTTTGTCTAAGACATGAAAGTCACTATTAACTTTATTGGCACAAAGTATAGGCTATTTCACAGAGAATTCTGTCTTTTTCTGTTGTCCTTCTGCTGTTCATGCTTTCTCTCTGGCTGTACCAATCACAGTCCTGATTTCTGAGGTTGGTAAATAGTATTGTCTCTATCTGAAACCAACCGTGAGCTTGCACAGGACCCGGTGCGCAGACAGCAGGCTCCAGTCACGATGCGTGTTGGAGATCTTTTAGAAATATCTTTGCTTTATGTTATTTTCCTCCCTAATATCACATGTATGTGCAGGGTTTTTTGTTTTGTTTTGTTTTGTTTTTTTTTACATCAGGAAGAATTGCAGATTCCCTGGAGAGTTTATTGATAGCAGTGGTTCTCCAGGAACAGTGAACTCCAGAGGGAAGAAGCTGCTGTAGATACTCAAACTCAGCCCTGTAGAGAACATTGGCAACTGGATCAAAATAATAATAATAATAATAATAATAATAATAATAATAATAATAATAATAAAATAAAAAGGTCTCTTTGGTAACTAAGCAATAATACTTCTGAGCTTGCTGGATTATTGAACAGCACACCCATCAGAAAAATCATGCACAGCAGCTTTTGGCTTGTGCAGATCGATGTGTGATAAAAGTCTTCTACACAGCAGCTTATACTCCTAAAGGTCACCCTTCCTAAGGAAGGTTCTTGTATGATGCTGTTTCACCTTTGCCCTAGTTTTCTCGTTTATGACATCTGCACATCCCTCTTGATGCCGTTCAGCTATTTAAGCTCCTCTTTGGATGGATGTGAGGTCAGCAAGCAGGGCTTTGGGAAGTCAGAGCGGTGGTGTTCACCATTTTTATGTGTTTTACAGATGACACTCCCAACACGAGGGAGGCTGTGACTTACAGACAGGAGCCCTTGTGCTCCTGTCTGTGGACGACTGTCTGTGCCCCTTTCTAAGCCTCAGTTCCCAGTGGGAAGATATTAGGACACAGGGCATGTGAGAGGTGATTGCTTCAGAGGTCACTGCCCTCACAGTGGGAATCATGTCCTTACAATAAAGGACCTGATGAGAGAGCTCCTTCTTTGTGCCTGTGCCCTCACCAGAAGGCCACTTTAACACCAGCCTGCCCTCTAACATCCAGCCACTAGAACTATGAGATATACGATTTGCTGTTCACGAGTCACTTGCTAGATGGTATTTTGCTGTTGCAGCCCCCAGATGATGTACAGAGAAAACCACTAAGAAAATCTACAGTTGTTAAGCAAAGCCAGGGCCTGAGGCAGAGTAGAACCTCCATCCATTTAAGAGCATTTCCCCCAGGATGGAACAGTGGAATTCAGCACCTTGATTTATCCTGAAGTTCTGTGGACTTCCTTCATCAGCTACCTGGGTTAGCTAAGCAAGAGGAGATAGATGTTCAACTGGAAAGTTCTTTTAGGGGGCAGGCTGACAGCTACTTTCTGAATGCTTGAAGCACAAGGGGGAACAATCTGAATTCTATTTAAAAATCTAGCCAAATTGTAACAAATAATGAGGCCAAGAGGTCACAACATGAAACACTTTGTAATGAAAGATGAAGCATTTTAATTAAATACCAAGGAACAAGGGCTAAGAATGAAGCTCTATTTGTTCTTAACAGTTTAAACAAATACTTTGCTGAGTCATTCATTGTCTTACAAAAGCTTGCTGCAAAGAAAGAACAGCAGATGCAGGAAACTAAGAGAACTGCCTCTAAAGGCAGAAGAACAAAGCTTCTAGTATTTTCTAAAAGGTGGTCCTGTTCACTGGAAACTTTACACACAATGCCTTGCCAGAACAAACAAAGAAGACTAGTAGCTGTATTTCCACGGTTACATTTGTTAATTTTTTAAAAAAGATTTATAAGGCTATTCTAATTCTATCATAAGTCTAGGACTATTTTCTACAAGTCAAGCTTAAAATTCTATACTTTATGTAGTGTGATCAGCTGGGCATGCACTTCAAATACACAAGATGTAACCATATCTTGGAAATTATATCTTAGGGTTGCTACAGTGGTTGAAGAGTTCAGAACATTGGTCTATCTGTTTCATGTGGCTTAAAACATGCCTATGTGCAGCTGGTAACGTGGAAAGTATATGAGAGAGCTTGTAACCTTGTTGAGGAGACAGACAAATGTTCACCGGCTATAGAACAGAGGGGACTAGGGAAAAGCAATGTGTGCTGGGCACAGCGGCCACCACTGCATTCACGTGTACTGTCAGGCTGCACAAGATGAAGCCAGTCAACATTCTAGCACAGAGCGTGGGGGAGCACACAAACCTCCCTTCTTATCTGAAGGGCTATTGACAACTGACGCTTCTAGAGGAGGAGGAATCAGTTTTCCCTAGGAAAGTGTGGTACTTGGTGGGTGGACCATGTTCTAGTGGCTGGCCACATCCATGTGTATACTTGCAGTACTAACTGGATTCAGTAGGTAAGAGAGAGAGAGTGTGTGTGTGTGTGTGTGTGAAAGAGAGAGAGGAAGAGAAAGAGAGAGAGAGTTTGGGAAGGGAATAAAGGGGGATATGTGGAGTCAGAAAAGAGCAGCAGGGATGAATATGATTGAAATTGTTGCATTTATGTAAGAAATAAATTAAAAACATTAAATATATTTCATAGTTTTTCTTATTTCTAAGACACAATGATGGTTAAGAGAAATGAAATGTATAATAAAATTGTTGAAAAAAATTTAAAAGTCCCATTCTTGCCCTGGATTGTATTAGCTCTTAAGAATGAAAATAAAAATGGCTAAGGTACACAATTTAGATGATGAGGAGATCACATAGGGGCCTCCCACTTTTTAGAATGTCCAAAATAATATGCAAAATTTTGTGTTACATGAGAATGCATATTTTATGGCAATAGGGATCACAGATAAGGTCGAAGTTACACCTCAAGAAAAGATAAGGAGTCATTGAAAAGCTGGTTTTAAATATATATTCAGTCTGTCAAACTTCATGACAATTCTTGATGAGCATTTTGATATCAGCTTGAATAGCATATGGTTATCATCTTCCAAAATGAAGGCAGGGCTGGGGTAGGTGTGGGAACTGATGAGGAAGAAAGCAATTAAACCATCAAAGTATAAGTATCTTGGAGAATTTGGAGGCACTTGGCTTTCCTCATAATATTTAACCGTACATGAAGCTAATTATGCTGCCAGATAGCATCAAGCCACAGTGAGAGAATCTGTGAACTTAATGGTCGTTTTTAGAAGCAAGATCATTTTTCTTCAAGAATAGACTCTGTAGTCATAAAATGGCTTACATTTAATAAAAAATGTACAGACATTTGGGAAACCATGAAATACAGGGTGAGTGCAAGTTGATGAATAATTAAGCTTATTTCTGAATACCAGCTAGCAGATGAGCCAGCCGAAATGTTAAAGGGGAACTAACTTGAAGGACATATACCGAAGATGTACACAAGGATTTTTGTAATTTTTCTATACGGCCAATAAAAATACATTAAAATATTCTTTCCAGTCTACAAATGGATAAATAAATATGTAGACTATCTGGAGAGGTATGTTCAAATACATGTTAATATATAGCTTTTCCTCACCTTGAGGAAGTACACACATTACAGACACACACATGTCTATCAGCAAGTATCCCTTTATGTTGTGCTACTTTTTAATGCATGTGTACCATGTCTGTGTGGTATATGTATCCATTTATGGGACAAATGTGCCTGTGTGTATATGAGTGTATGTGTGTCTCTCTGTGTCTGTCTTTGTGTATGTCAGTGTATGTGTCTCTGTGTGGGCATCTGTGTCAGTGTCTCTCTGTGTGTGTGTGTCAGTGTCTGTGTGCATACATGTATATATACAGATGGTGGAGATCAACATCCAGTACCTTTCTCTATCACTCTTCCCATTGCTTTTTGAGGAAGGCTTTCTCACTGAGTCAGGAGTTGCCAGCTGTCTGGGTCGGCTAGTCAGTAAGCCCCAAAATTCTGTCTCCACCTCACCAGTGGGGCACAGACACATCAAACTATGTCTGCCTTTCTGCCATTCTTTAACTGGCCACTGCACTGCCATTGTGACATTAATAATCATGTTCTATTATAATCCAAAGCACGTTGACCAGAAGATATTAAAATATGATTTCAAGTACTAAATGTAGCATTAGGATGGCGACCTGACAGCATCTCCAGTTGAGTTGATGGCACCGCAAGCCTGCAGGGATGCAGCTGCCAACAGGACTGTAGGCCCTGGAGTCTGCCAGGATGTAGCCAGGAAGCCTTTGCTTTGCTAATCATGCCTATTAAACTGAAGGCTGAGAGCGTGGGCTTTGGAGTCAGTTGGCTTGGGTCAGAGTCCAGCTCTGTCACTTACCATGTGATGGAGTAAATTACTCTACCTATCTCAGTTTCCCCATCTGTATCCTATATCTCCTTAGAGTAGTTGTGAGGACTAAATTAATAAATGTGTGAAGACTGCACACGACACTGGGTAGAGGTGCAACAGCCGTTACCTCTAATCACTGTCAGAGGACGATCAGTACAGACGACTGTTATCATTACTTCAGTACCTCACCACAGAGGCTTTCTCCCCTGAGGTAGGCAGGCACAGATAGCTGTAATCACCCCCCCCATTACTTTAATGAACTACTCAAGATGGATAATTTATAAAGAAAACAGGTTTACATAACTCACAATTGCAGAGATTAAAAAGGCATGCTTTGACACGATGAAGGCTTCGTTCTAGGTAGAATTAACATGGAAGGAGAATGAGAGAGATTATGAGAGAGAGAGATCACTCAAAAGGGAAGTAGAGGGGGAGTGGGTCTAGGGTAGAGGGGGGGTGGGAGGTAGCTGCAAGGTATGGAGGGAGGGGCAACTGTGGTCAAGAGGTATTGTATGAGAGAAGAATCTATTTTCCATAAAGAAAAAAAATGGGTTAATTGTATATATTAGTGGGATTCAATGAGGTATTTCCACATAGGTGTCCAGCCTTCCTTTATCCCTCCTGTTCCTGCATACTCTTCTCAACCTCTACATTCTGGTAGACATATCTTAGTTTCTGCATGCAAGAACAAGCAGGCAGTACTTGTCTTTTGGTGACTATTTTGTTACTTAACACATTATTTTCTAGTTCTATTGATTTTGCTGTAAATGACACAGTTTCAGTATTCCTTTTTGGTTGAATACTACTCTATTGTGAAAATATACCAAGGTCTTTTGTATGTTCATACGTTGATGTAGATAGCCAGGCTGATTATATATATATATATTTTATATCAAGATAAGGTCTCACTATATAGCTCTGGCTGTCCTGGAACTCACTATGTAGACCAGGCTAGCCTCAAACTCACAGAGATCTACCTCCCGCCTCTGCCTCCCAAGTGTTGGGATTAGAGACATGGGCCATTGCATCCAGCTTGAATAGGTCTGACCTATTATAAATAAATGTTGCTTCTGTAAACATGGCAACACAGATATTTCAGTGGTATGCTGCTTTAATTTCCATTAACTATAAGCCTAGAAATGTAAGGAAGAAGGATCAATGGGGTGAAGACACTTGCCGTCAAGCCTAGTGTCTTTGATTTTTGGAACCCGCAGAGTGGAGGGAGAGGACTGACTCCTACAGCTTGTCCTTTGACCTCTACATGCAGGTTAGAAAACAGTTGTCTCCCAAACTCTAAATAAATCATTACAGAAATATTAAATACACACATAGAAGTAAGGTCGCTATGTCATAGATGTATTTTAATTTTGAGGACACTATATCATATTTTCCACAAAGCATGTATTAATTTGCATTCCCATCAAAAAAGTGTGAAAGTTCCACTTTCTGAATATCCACCAGTCCCTACTTCCCAGAAGTTTTACAGCCTTTCTCAATACTATGTAGAAGCAGTCAGACTTTCAACACATAGACATTTGGGGAAAACCCACACCTAAGTCATGGCAATAGCCAAGCCCTTCACCAGGACCCATGAAATGGATATGGTTCCATAGCTCTCATATACTGAGGATCTCCTCTCACAGTTACTGTTGCTAAAGGGTTGAGGATTGATCCTGATTTTCATCATTTCAACAGTTCTCATCTTTCTGCATGTCTATTTCTCTTGGGCTTGATGTGACCTCTGAGTTGTGCTCTATTTCCCCCAGGTTCAGTCATCACTGGATTTACTTCCTGGGGTGGTTTTAACAAAGAAACATGAAGGAAATACTAATGGCTCAAATCAACACACATGTATTCCCTAATAATGTGGGGATAAGAAATCTCCAGTGTTGGTGCTGACAGGATTGGTTCCTTCTGGAGGATCTGAGAGACAGGCCACTCGGTGGCTCTCTCAGCTTCTGGTGGTAGCTAACCATCCTTTCAGTTCCTTGGCTTATATCGAGGCAATGCCAAAACCCATCTCCATCATCTTAAAGTCCTTCCTGTAGGTGATAGTCAACCTGTTTTCTGTTCTTGGAAGGAAACAAGTCCTAGAGGCCCGGCCCACCCACAGCCAGTGTGCCCTCATCTTGGCTCGAATATACTCATAAAGACCATCTACTCTAAACAAGACCATATTCACGGACACTGCAGCTGACACACATGAATCTGTAATAATCACCACATATAAATGAAAATAAAGCATAGAATAAATCACTGCTGTCAATGAATTTTATGTGTACAGATCTATTAAAATAAAAATACCCTCTTTTCTGAGAAATTCATGTCACACTTGATTCATTAATACTTGAAAGTTCCCTCCAAGATGCATGTAGAGGGACTAGAGAAATGGCTCAGCAGCTAAGTTCACTACTGTTGTACCAGAGGACCCAAACTTGGTTCCTAGTACTAGGTGGCTTACAGGTAAGTGGCTACCTGTAACTCCAGCTCCATGGGATCTGACATCCTCTTCTAGCCTTTGCATGTCCCTGCACACATATGGCATACATACACAAGCATATGCATACATATAAGTGAAAAAAATTAAAGATTCATGTTGAAATAGAATCCCCATTGTCAGGTATTTGGAGACGGGAAATTAATCCCACTATAGCATTTAAGTGCAGAGCATGTCAGTGTGCGGAAATCTATCATAAATGAAGCCATTGGCGAGGGGCAGTAATCCAAGGGGATTGTAGTCTCATAAGTAAAGGTAGTGAGACCTGAGATGGGACATTCTATCCCACTACATAATGCCTCATGTCACTCTGAGGATGTGCAGAGAGTCCCCACCTTCAGTACTCATCTCATTAGACAAGAGCACTCAATTTTGAGCATCCCAGCCTTCAGGTCCTGAACAGAATAAGCTCTTATTCATTGCAAATATTCAATTTGTTTTACTTAGTTATAAAATCAGGAAATGAGCTACAGCAGCCTGCATAATACTCAAGGCTTTAAAAAAAATCTTAAAGAAGGATTTCTATTATGAGGATCTAACAATAAGTTTTAAATGTGTGTTTGTATTATGCCATTGTTGGATGTGGACCTTTTGTGAACCCTTCATTGAATTCCCTCATTTTCTCTATTAGCCATGTTCCTTTCATTTTTAAAAAACACATATTAGAGAGAGATAAATGGCACAAGTGTAAATCTTTGCAATTAAGCATAAATGAAGAACTAAACATTCTTATTAAATTAAGCCTTCAGAGATTGCTCACTCACCCCTTCCTGTTTCTGGCTCATAAATTCTCCGCTGCCTGAGAAGCTGCTCAGCGTCTAAGTGCAGCTCAGCATTTGCAGCATTCTTCTGGTTCCAGGTCATGTCACGTTCTCTCATTAAGTGTTACACTTGCTTCCTGTGGATTCTACACGTGATCTCTATAGGCACCTCTTGTTCTAGTGAGTTTGAAAGTCTCTATTCCCGAGCTTAAGTCATCTGCCTGCCCAAAATATCCTCACCTGGAATGGCCTTTCCTTATTCTCACCTCCATCTTCAAGATCCTAATAAGGCTGTTACGAAGTATTTTTAGAGATTCATATTTTCATTGATTCTATGTTGACCTCTCTATAAAACTCCTTGATAGCAACATTCTTTTTCATGACTACCTGCAGCCCACCACATGCCTGACTTGTGCTTTCTCTTTGAGGGCTGATATAACAAAGTATCATAAACTAGGAGGCTTGTAAACATTAGGGATTTAGTTTTCATGGTTCTCCAAGCTGAGAATCTCATGCAGAGTCGGTATCTGGCGAAGGGCCACCCTCAGGCTCATTGATGGTACATCCTTTGCGCTCCTATGTTGGAAGAAGTGAAGGCTACCTCCTGGGGCATCCTTCATAAGGACATCTAACCTCATTTATAAGAAATGAGCCCATGATTAGGCTCCCAAAGTCTACACCCACAATGCTCTCGCATTGGTGATTAAGTCTCAGTGTATGCAAATGGGGAAGACTGAAACTTTCCGGCCACACATAATGACTGCTTGTAGTGGGGTTGCCATTGGCGATCTATTTCAGATTGTAACGCATTGTTTCTGAATGGGTTGAATTTGACAGAAATAAATAAGTAATAATGGTTCGTCCAGTTTTACATAACTGATGGTTTTAAAGGAAGGTTTCGTCTTTTTGCATAGTATTTAGAACCACCTTCTGTAAGAACTTACTGCACCAGTGTTTTAAGCTCATTACATATGTTTGCCTCACTTTATTCCCATAGCGACCTTCTGTAACTAAGCCTAATTATCCCTATTCTGCAGATGAAGAAATTAAGCCCTGTGAAGTTAAATAATGATGCTAATGTCACACTGCTGACAAATGGAGAATTTGAGCTCCAGGTCTGTCTGCCCCTGAATGTTGTGTTATTAACCAAAGTTTCTACATTTTCCTGGTCATAAAGTTCTTCTATGAACTTCTTAAGAACAAAATTCTCAGCTTCACTCTGAGAATATGAGGCAAAATCTCTGGGGGAGGAGGCTGGTATTGATAAGGGGATTTTTATGATCCGGCAAATCTAGAAAACATCCACTAGCACAATATGGGTTGCTAGTGTTTATAAAGCATTTTCTCGTAGATGGTTTGAGTTCTATCAAAAATGTTCCTTTCAGTTCAAATCAACTGAAGAAGTAAAAAATTGTAAGCCTATCTCAAATAGGTGTGCCATGCCCCAAATACCCATGGCCTAAAGCTGACCTTCACCAGCACGTAGCAACGTGAAGGAAGGTGTGAGTGGTGCTGGCTTAAAGGGGCCTACGCCTTTGTTGAGGGCTCAGTTGTCTTTTGGAATTTGTACTTTTAAAATGAACCATCCTGCATACTCATTCTCACCTGGCCTTGTGAACTCTGCATCTGGTCTAGCCCGGCAGTAGATGCAGCAGAAACTCCAGGTTACAACAGATAGATGACTGGTGTTTGGCAAAACAGGACCAATTTTGGTTTGGGCCTTGGCTTTCAGGTTCTAGGAAAGACTTGTTTAAGTAGGGAAAAGCCAAGACCTAAAGCGGAATGTGTAGATTAGTGAAGAACTAGATTTGAATGCAGGGAAAGACTCTCCCCAAAGGGATGGGAAAAACATAGGTCATCCTGTGCAGAGGGTTTGGAAAGGGAGAAGCAACTTCTTGTGCTGAGGAGCTGCTCGTGACTAACCCTGGAATGGGGACTTCAGGAGGCTTAGATGATGAATAAGAAGTATTCTTGGTGGGGTCCAATTGTTTACACAAACAGTGCAGTTCGTGTAGGACACTGGCTTTACAACTAGATTTGAGTGCACAATAGTCAGGGAATCCGAACCAGCATTGCTCCTGCCTTCAAAATATGTTGAAGTGCTGAGTCTCCAGTGAGGTTCCTTGGTGGACACTTTACATTTGTTATCACAGCTTCCTGTGGAGGGAATTAAAACATGCTTTTTTTCTGACTCCGGTAAGAGAAGCTCTTGGAAACGTGTTTCTCTTTTCCTTTGGTCTTGGCCCTTTCCTGAATATTGTCCTTGCTTGACTATTGCCCTCTCCTGAATTTCCTTTGTGCCTTTCTGCTATCGTAGTTCATGTCCATGAGTAATCTACAGAGCTAAGGAACTGTGGGTCCCGGGCTGTGACTGGGAAACAATGACACAGCTCTCCACTTACTACATTCCAGCATTTCCTCCGCTAGCTTGAACTTGTCATCAGAAACCCTGTTCTTTTTAAAGAACTGTCTGCTATTGTTTACCTCAAAATACTGTATTAATATTTAGAACATCATTATCTTTCCGGTTCTGGGTTGCCTCACTCAGGATGATCTTTTCTAGTCCCATCCATTTGCCTGCAAATTTCATGATTTCCTTGTTTTTGATTGCTTAGTAGTATTCCACTGTGTAAATGTACCAGAAGTTCTGTATCCAGTCTGCCACTGAGGAACATCTAGGTTGTTTTCGTATTCTGGCTATTACAAATAAAGGTGTTATGCACATAGTTGAGCAAATATCCTTGTTGAATGGTGGAACATATTTCGGGTACATGCCCAGGAGTGGTATAGCTGAATCTTGAGGTAGGTTTATTCCCAGTTTTCTGAGAAAGTGCCAAATTGATCTCCAAAGTGGTTGTACAAGTTTGTACTCCCACCAGCAATGGTGAAGGGTTCCCCTTTCTCCACATCCTCTCCAGCATGTATTGTCACTTGAGTCTTTAATCTTAGCCATTCTGATAGGTGTAAGGTGAAAAGGACCTAGACTTCCTGCTCAGATGGAGCCCATATGGAGCTCAGTCACCATGTGTGTCCCTGAGTAAGAGAAGTAGGGGCTGCCTCTGTTATGAACTCAGTTGCCTGCTCTTTGATCACTTCCCCTTGGTGATGTGGCCTAGCCAGACCACAGAGAAAGAGGACCCAGGCAGTCCTGATGAGACTGGATAAGCTAGGGTCAGATGGCAGAGGAGGAGGACACCCCCTTTCAGTGGACTACGGGAAGGAGATGCGGGGAAGAGGGAGAGAAAGTGAGATCAGCAGGAGGGAGGGAGGGGGCTTAAATTGAGATATAAGATAAATGAATTGTAAAAATTAATAATAACAATAAAGAATATCATAATCAATGACTAATATGTAACTAGTGAACAATCATTCAACTTGGCTTCTTAATTTGAGATATGGCAGCTGCTGCTGGTTTAATATACCATATCGTTGTAAAGTGAGCCTTGTATAAGCACAATGATAGTCTCTAAAACAATAAAGAGTAGAATGTAGTAAATATATAAGCCAACAACATACTCATTATTAAATATTATGTACTCCCCCAAAATCTGTAAGCTAAAGTCTCATGTAGCTGGTAGCACAGTCAGTTTGTTGACTCTAGCTTCACTAGAAACACAAGGGTTTTACACTGTTCTACCATGCTATGATGGCCATATTGTCACTACCCAGTAGAAAATTTTCAGCTCTCTTATAATCTGTGAAGGGAAGGACATGCTGGTATCTGAACCTAAGACTTCTCATGGCTGAAGCATAAATTTTTTCATGGAGCCGTGTTCCATTATGGTCTTGTGGGATCTCTGTCATATACGTGATAAGAGCCCTCATGACCTAATCAGAGATGTTCTAAACTCACCCACGTTTGCTTTCTGATTCCCTATGCTTCTCTTTATCCACTCCAGTGAAAAATCTTCATTAACTATTAAACTTCTATCATCACAGAAAACTCTTCTGGGGAACCCTGCTTCAGAGTCCTAGCCAGCAGAAATGGGAAATTTCTGGCTTCTCTGTGCCCTGTCTCATACCCGGTAGAGAGTGGGTTTCAGAAATGAGGGCTTTGTCTTCACTCCTTAAAGGCTGTAGGTGTAATACATAAGATTTTACAAACACCACACAGGAGGTTACAGACTCAAAGTTGTTATGGAGTTCTCACACATACATAGATCTGATCTGAATTAACGATGAGTTCATTACCAATTCAATGTTTTAGGTTTTACATGTGAAAGTAGTTTCCTCACTTAAAACAAAGCCCCCAACTCCAGGTCTAAGCCTCTTATGAATTAGGATCTGGTGGGTCACAAAGACGTTTTGGAGTCCAGGGATGGACATCATTGCTGGCACTGCCCATGGAGTATTAACAGATCAAAATTCTATCTCATTTGCCTTCCTCTCCATCACCAATGACACCAGCCTCCAGCTGTTTTAAGCCCTCAATAGCGGTTGCTTTGGTTAAAATAAGTTTAAGATTGAGAGGAGTGTGTCACAGAAAGAAATCTGAAGGTCAGAAAGTGTGTGTGTGTGTGTGTGTGTGTGTGTGTGTGTGTGTGTGTGTGCAACATTACCAGAGGGAAATCCTGAATGACAGCAGAAAGTAGAAACCATATGAATTTTTCTTGAAAATAAGTGATTCACTTTTTCTCGGTTCTCTAATACCTGCTCTTTGTGTAGTAGGGTAGAGAAGGAAAAACTTTGAGGCATGTCTGCTGAAGTTGTGTGGTCCACAGACGTATGGACTAGGTCCTTTTCAAGCATAGACTTTTGTAGGAACTGATGTCTAAAAAAAAGAACTGTCTCTTTTTTTTTAGACTTCTAAATAATTATTGATGTATAACTTCCTAACCTGTAGAAATGAGGACCATCAGTTGTGATTTGGTCACCAAAAGTGAACTGTGAGATCCTGGCTCCAGTTCTTCCATACCTCCAAAGAGAAGTAGTGATGTCAGCTTTATTATAGAAGCTAACCTGAAGTTTGGCTTGATCTACTGCTCACATACAACACTCAAACAATTTCTTGTTGGGATCATCAGTGGAAGTCAACTTTCTTTCTTTGTCAAGAAAGATACAACTGTAATTTCAATCTATCTACCTGGCCATAATAATTAAACAATGAGAAATGAGTTTTTCTTATGTAGTATGAGAATTAAGAGGAACGTTCTATCACTTTAAGTGATATAAGAAGACATTCACTTAAGTAATAAAGACCCATGAAGATCAGAGTATTTCTAGCTTTAACACCTGGGCACTGTTCTTTTTTTTCACAAATTCAGTTTCTAGATGTTATGTAATAACTCACAATATAGTTTTAAATCTTTACTTCCTTCTTTCTTCCCTTCCTTTTTCCTTTCTTTTAGATGAAAATTTCTTAGGCTAACTTTACATCTTTAGCCAAACCAAAAGAGGGATTTGGAACTATCATACAGCAATTCTGGCTTCTTAGACTTATTATCTTGTCCTCTCAGACTATCAGTGGGGGGAAAAAAATAGAACAGACACATATATCTTGTTTCCATCAAAGGCCGTGTTTTAAGCCCAAGTCTTAAATTTGCATCAAATTCAGCATAATAAAATTAATTCCTGCAGGTCTAATGACTGTAAAAATTGATTAGGGTAATCTACTAAAATTGAATTAAGAAATATTTAGTGCATTAGACAAAGGGATTACAGAAAACACTGTTGAGTCTCCTCATTGTCTTCACTCTGAGTGAGTCTGGAACAGCCTGCATGGAGGAGACAGGGCTAGAATCTTAATGGGCAGAGGACATTCCTTCATCAAAACCCAGCTATCCTTCTGTGGTTAGTTGCTTTTAGTCATACTTAGGAACTGAAGGAGTCTTGGTTAGTTTTGAGCTAGTCCCCTGCTCTGCATGCAGCACTCTGCAGACATTCATTTACTTGGACACAACTGACCCCTGAAACCAAACAAACCTAAAATTAGTGATTACAACAGGAGCTTTCTTTCCTTAATTTGGGACTGAATACTCAAAATTATTATTTTTTAAAATTTTGTTCTTATTTTATGTGTATGGATGTTTTTCTTTTTTCTGTATGAATTTATGTGCTTCATGTTTGTGTAGGTGCCTGAGGAGGCCTGGAGAAAGGAGTCTTATCCCCTGGGACTCCAGTTAAGGGTGATCATAAGCCACACACGTGTCCTGGATGTTGAGCTCTGGTCCTGTAGAAAAGCAGCGAGTGCTCGTAGGTGCTGAGCCATCCCTTTGGCCCCTGAACATTTATTCTTAATAGCAGTTTGTCATGCCAGTGGGTTGGAACAAATGCAAACACACTATTTCCTATGTGTATGCCTCTCCTGAATTTTTAATCAGATTTCATCCTAAAGAGCATAATAAATACCTTATACTTGAGTGATATTTCTTTTTCAGAGCAGAGTCTTGCTATGTAGCTCAGGCTAGTCTCCAGTGAATTGATGATTCTCTTGGTTCAGCCTTTGGAGTGTTATGATTATAGGAGTTCTCCACTATTCTTGAGACTTATTGTCTTTTATTTCTAATCCTGATGATGATAAGATTGCTACTGAAGAACTCTTGGAAAACTTTATGGAGAGCCATAAAATTTGTTTCCATAAAGTTCCAAGTTTCCAAGGCCTGTGTGTAGTCGGGACTGTGAAAAGGAGCTTTATGAGCAGCCAAGTAGGCATCTTAAAGTAGGTGAACTGGAACACGGTTTTAATTACACCAGAGTGAGGTAGTTTATAGCTCCCAACTTTGCACCTAAACAATAGGTTTGAAGCACTGACTAATTGTAATTTTGTCAGTAATAACCTTGAGACATGAATAAACAAAAGCATGACGCACTCACTTGGATCTGTGAGGGGCCAGGAGGGTTAATCTAATTTAGATTAAACAATGAGTTCTATAAATTCAGTATTTTGTGTGCATCTTAATTTAGAATTGCCAGAGAAAGTATGAAAACTTAGCCAACGAGTTTTTTTTAATCTTTAATTTGAAGATAATCATCGGATTCAAGGGATTTCCAGAGTACAAAAGAGTAAGTTTTCATTTAGTTAAGATGAACAAATGTGCAAAAAAGCTTGTGGAGGTTAAAAATAGTTATGCATATAAATCAAATGATAGTTCCTCTCCAGTACCCCTAGAACAAGAATTGTCTGTGCCAGTTTTCTGCAATTTATCACCCTGTACCTGGCTGTGTGGCCTCCGCTGTTAATCCACAGTGCCTATTTAAATTGTTTGTGGTTAGTTAACCATTTGTGTTCATCTAATAAGAGAGGTTCAGTGTGGCAGAAATCATTCTTAGCCCAGAGTTTTAAACTTTTCCTGAGGAGTCCAGCAACTCCTGCTGATGGGGAACAGGGTGGATAATGCAAGTACAAAATGGGATTGACATAGAAGAAATGTCTAGTCTTTGCTCTAGATTCCTGGAACTGGACCTATACTTTTGGAGGTTAAATTCTGGCCACATGGACAATGCGATAGTCATCCATGAGTGTATGATGATATCCCTGTGATAATCATAGATGCCTGAAGCCTCAGTGGTGTTTGCTAGTCTTTGATGCAGACTGAGGTGACAGGAGGGTGACACATTCTCAATCCAAGTGAAGAGAGCACGGAAGCTGTGCAGCCGAGATCCTCTCAGATGTCACCTTATACATGTTTTCATTTGGCAAGCCTTGATTGGTGTTGTTCATAATGTAAATCTGAGTACTGCACTTTCCTCAGTTATGTGAGTCACCTTAATGAGTTATTGACCCTGAAGAGAGCTGGAATCTCCAAATGTGTATAGCTGGTCAAGCTGTGACTGGACACTGCTGGTGTCAGAGGGTAGGTGATCTTACTGGGGACTTGTTCATAAGTTGTAAGGATAACACTGACTTGAGCAGATGATGTCAGAACTGTGTGGTGTCTTGCAGAGGTGATTCCAGTGAGTTGAGATTCCTCTGAAGAAAATACAAAGGGCGGAGATGAGGTGTGGGAGACTATTCTAGGACAGTGGTGGAGAGGGGCCTCTGGGATGAACACTGAGAACTCGATGTTGAGATGAGGCCTGTGCCTGTGGTTTCAGGAAGTGAAACCACAAGTGAAAGTTCCAGAAGTGGCCACAAGACCAGCATGTTGGAGGAACAAGATGAATATGAGCTGGAATGGAGGGATGGGGCATGGCTGGTGGGTGGGGCTGGTTGTGCAGAACAGTGTGATGTGTATGGAGGCCTCTATCCTAAGTGTGATGGAAATCCATCAGACAAAACACAATATAATGAATGGATGCTTTGGAAACTTCCTCTGCAGTGGAAAACCTTATGTTGGCAAGTTAACTCGGCAGTATTTATGTGTCTTTTGTTTGATTTTCACGATGGGATCTTGTTATGTAGCCTAGCCTGGCACTGAACACACTCACCGCCTACCTCTACCTTCCAAGAGCTGGGTTTTATGTGTGTTTCACCACATTTGGCTTATGCTTACATTGCCACTGGGAACTTTCAGTCATCCCAAGGCAGGACATACAGGTGATTCTTTTTCCTATATAGCCTTGTATGGATGCTGAGTATATATATATATGGTACGGTACAGACGCAGGCTGAAATGCTAATGAGCAAGAAAGGCAGATATGGCTGACGTGGAGGGTACATCCTTATTCAAAGGAGAGCAGTGAGTGGTACTGACTACCACTGGGATAAAACAAAACAGCATTAAAACGTAAAATCTGCATTCAGACAGCAAAGGAACACTGGCACAGTTATACACATCTTAGAAACCGTACACAAAATCTCAGTTTTCAAACATGCAGGTCCAAAAGGACCTTTCAGATAAATTCACCCTGTCATCTGTTTGTATCAATAAAATGCTATTGGCATCCTGCTGTGCTGCTTGGTTTCATATTGCCTATGGCAGTTTTTGAGTGACAGGGCTGAGGATTTGTGACAGAGATCACTGGCCCACAAAAGCTACACAGTGTCCTCCTGGTCCTTTAGGGAGTGTGTTTGCTGACCCTGAAGCTAGATGAGAGACAGCATTTGTGAACACTCCTTGGAAGACAACCACAGGCTGCATTTCCGGATTCACACTGTGCTCTGTAGGATCCTCCAGAACCTCTCAAGGGAAGTCACAAAGGGCAGTGAGCAAAAAGGGGAACAAATACCGGGCAATAAAGGAGAGGAAAATGGTGCCTGGGACTCAGCCACTGCTGCTGAACCCCAGTCATCCTCATCACTCCTTCCATGTTAAAAGGACTCGCTGGCGATGCCCAAACACAACCCACCAGGCAGAGTCAAGGTGGGACAGTTGGAGATATTGATGACTGGACACTATCTGGAATCACCTAGCAGACAAACCTCCTCGCACACTTGTGAGGGATTATTCAGATGAAGTTAACTGCAACTTAACTGTGGGCAGCTTGATTCCATGGGCTAGGCTCCTGGAGATGATAACTAGGAGAATGCCAGAAGAGGACTGACATCACGCTGGCTTCCTGAGGACCATGTCACTAATCACCTCAATTTCCTGCTGCCATGAGTGCCAGGCCATGATGGGCTGGGCCCTTGAACTGAGAGCCCAACTATTTCCTTCCCCCCTTTAGGTTGTCACTGTCAGGGCATTTTATCATGGTAACAGAGAATGTAACTAATACACAAAGGGTGGAGGATACACACTAGAGGATAAGGGATAGAAAGACAGGCATCTGTGTTCTGATATGAACCTGCTACTCTATACACAATGAACTGATATCATAAGGGTGGACCTAAAGGTCATTAACATTCTGAGAGTCCCAACTCTCAGTGGTAATAATTAGGCTTTTATGGAATAACAGAGGATACCCAGACTTCAAGAAAAATAGTGATGGACTTCTGGTTTTCTCATCTACAGCAGGGATAAGGCTGAATGTGGCAAGTAGAAGCCTAGAGAGGGTAAAAGATTACATAGAGGTGCAGGTGCCTAGAGGGAATTGGGGTCTGATTCAAGGGCTGCTTGATTCCAAAGCATGTGCTCTTCATGCTGTCTTGCACCTTGTTATTCTAAGCCTGGTCCACCACTGACCAGGGCAGCCATTCCATGGAGCATCTCAAGTCTCACTCCAGATCTGGACCAACATTTGTATTCTACTTATATCTCAGGTAAATTCTAAGAATACAAAATCTTGGCTAAGGTAATGGGGGAATTAAAATGATCAAAAATTCATTGCATACATGTGTGAAACTGTGAGATATTTTCAAAAAAGGTGTGCAACACAATTCTATAAGGTTTTTGAGCTCTACTCAGTTTCCCATTAAGAATCCAGACTTCTAGCCTTTCACATCCTTAGCTTTGTAAGAAACCTAGCTGAGGTCTTGTGTCCTTTCCTTCATAAGGGCCAGAGGTAGGATTCAGTTCCTGGAGTGCAGCGTGGAATACACTAAAATCTGCTTTATCGAGTGTTTTTCTCAATTCCCAGAGTGTCCCACAGTAGAAAGTTGTAAAATCAATAGGTAAAGCCTTGTTGTCTCCTGCGAATAGTGAGTTTTCTGAGAGAAGTTTAGCAGAGGAATCCGACCACGCGGATCCAAGGTATGGAAAAGAAATTCTTTCCTGGATGCAGAGCGTGGTCACTTCCGTCAAGAGTACCTAGTTCAGAAAGAGGTGAGTGTGCAAGAAGAGGATGAGAGGTCACGGGACTCACCAGGCAGCCACATCAGCAGAATCCTGCCTAGACATCATCCTCACACGGATTACCTCAAGGAAGGTCATTCTTTCAAATATAGGCAGCGTTTGAAATGGTAAGCCAGATAAGCAGTTATGGATACACAAATGTATATGTTCACATACACTTACACACACACACACACACACACACACACACACCATATAGCTGCAAAATAGACTCATATTTTTCCAGTTGTAATCATTTTGCTTTCCATTTCAACAGTGAATTTGCAGCTGAAGTCGAACGATCAAATAATATTACAGCGCTGAGCCCTCCCAGGGTAATGGCCCGTCACTTCTAATTTCTGAAAGTCACCAAAGAGGCTGGAAGATAAAAACAAAGGCTCTCTTCCAGTTAGCGAAGTGGCTGTCTTTGTTAATTGGCCCTGACCTCAGCTGCATCCTGGGGCTGGTTCCTTAATGGGCAATGAGCCTAGGTTGTGAGCTTGAGCATCTCTCTGTCTTGGCTTCTTCCTAGAGCCTCTCTTGCTTTGCACTTGAAAGCAGCCAAGGGCAATAGTAGAGCAGACTGGGACATTAAGGGAAACACAGGTTAATGGTTTCCTCAATTTATTACTAAACAAACCAAATGAACTGAAAGCTACAAACAAACAGAAAGTCTTTGTTAGAAATGGAAGCAAAGGCAAGAAGAGAAGCGACATAATTTACACCCCTGCCTTCCCACCCGCGTGGCTGAAAATCTATTAAGGTTTTCAGATGGGTTGGGCTCACATCAGGTAGGTTTGGTTAGGACGTGATACCACGTGATTGTATCGCTCAGAAACTCCTAGGCAGGGGATCAGGTGATAGTATCAGTCTAAGCTTCCTCTTAGGTCCTGGCATTCCTCTCAGCCATGTTAGTAGCAAGCTCTCTGTACCTGTTGTGCTTTGCCATAAACCAACTGTGAGACTCTGGACCAGTCACTGAACCTCCTATGACCCATCTCACTCATCTGTGAAATGAGAAGTCTGTATTGCCTGATCTCTGCGACTCTTTCATCTACCCATAGAAGGCTATATTATTTGTTCTTGGTTAGAGATATACTTGATACAAGAGTGTGCCTGCGTGTGTGGTGTGTGTGTGTGTGTGTGTGTGTGTGTGTGTGTGTGTGTGCTTCGCATGTATGTGCCTGTACTGTTACAGTAAAAAACTGGGAAGAGAAGCTGGACATGGTGGTGCATGTCTGTAATCACAATACTCACAAAGGCAGAGGCAGGCAGATAGATCGCTGCGAGTTAGAGGCCATTCTTGTCTACAAAGTGAGTCCAGGACAGCCAAGGCTATACAGAGAAACCCTGTCTTAAAATAACAAAACAAACAACCAAACAAACAAAAACTGGGACTGGAAGGAAAGAACATTTTTCTCAGGATGTATTTGCTATCAGTAAACAGATGTATGCATTCTGGGATGTCTCCCGGTGTTGATCCCTGAATGATTATTCTGAGAAGACTATGATTATAGGAAAACAAACAAACAAACAAAACAAAACACATAAGGTAAAGTGCAAGTACTAAACTTTAGTTAATGACCAATATTGGGATGGAGACAAAAGGAAAGTGATCCTCTAATGCCACTATCACCCTACACAGACTGTCCACAGGTTACCTCTCTCTTCTGCTGAGTTAGGAGACAACGTTCCATGCTGACGGCATAGGGAAGCAAGGCAAGCCAGAAGCAGGGTGTGCTATATAAGAGAAGACACTGTTGTGCTGGGAAGAGTGCAGGGCACACACCTGCTTCCTCCTGCAGGCCAAACAGAAAGACAACCCTCCTCAGTTATCCTCAGTGTGAGATTGGAGCCTATGGGTAAGTTCTGAACCATGCGATGTGGGCAAAAATGATTCATGGAACTTCTAAGTTGGCTCCTAGAGAGAGCAGGCAGGTCCACCAGTCTTCTCTGCTCCCATACTGTCAGGAGAGAATGATATGAGGATGAAGGAGCCACTTAATTCAAGCAGCATGAGTTATTTATTGTCCTAAGTTGTTGAGGTTTCAGAACCTGCACTGCAAGCTCAGCCTATGCTCGGTAATTCAGCGAGCCAGGTGAGGAGGCGGGAGCCTCCTTGTCCCCAATAGTTCTCACTTCTCAGTGACTGCTTTTGTCTAGGTAGGCATTCCTCAGTCATATTTTAGAATGAATTAGCCCAGTGAGACGGTTATATGCTGTTAAATTATATTCTAGTGCCGAGAGAGCAGAGTCTTTATGACTATGGAGGAGGCAGGTAGTTGAGACACTTGGGTAGGATGGGAGATTCTAGGGCCGGCATTGGGTGGGAATGGTATCCACTCCTGGTGCAATCTGGCATGGAGCAAGGAAAAGATCTTAGGAACATGAAGTTCTGCATGAAAAGATTTCTAAGGTTAAAAGGCGAGAGATTAACTTTAATGCCTTCCTAGCAACCCCAAGAACATAAGAGACATGTTTTCTTTCTCATTCCAATCCTAACATCAAGTCTAATGGAATGTAGTAGATAAGAGGATTCTAAAGGAACCACATGGACCTTTCTAAACCTAGTTCGGAAATAAATTTGCAAACCACCTTTCACAGGGACCAGGAATGGGAAGAATCAAAAGAGTGGATGAATAAAAAAGGATTTCTTTAGATTTAGGACCCTTTCCCTTTCTTGTCTCTTTCTCTTTCTTATCTCTTGCCTCCCTGAGGCAGCGAAGTGAAAGGGAGATAAACAACCTTTCTACTCTCTCCGCAGCCTGGGGAGCTGCTACCTCTCCACAAGGAAAACTGGCTTCTCTTCCTCCCCTTGCCCAGACCACTGAGCCCCACAGGAAATGTTTTATAGGTAGTGACTCAGTGGGCAGGGCTGGTTGCACTGACTCTCTGGGTGAGGGAACAGCAGGGCCGAGCTCCTGGATTGCAAAATTCTCGCAGCAAGCAGAGCGTGCGGCCTTTCCATTAGTCTGGCATCGTTGATGACTTTTGCAAGGAACAAATGTCCATAGCCACCTCCATCTCTCTCGCTGGCATTTATCTCTGTCCCTCCAGTGCTCTCAGCCTAGACTTGCATATCCTTCCTGTCTTGCTTTCTCATCTTTTGACTCCCGGTTACCTCTGAAGCTTCAAGAAACTGAATTTGCATCTGAAGCGGGCTGTTTGAGTGCAGTGTCCTGCCTGTCAGCTCCTGTTGCCTGAGCCGTTCCTGGTGTGGGCAGGGAGGCAGTCTCCGGTAACACGCGCCTCTAATTTGTTTCTGCTTAGGTTTATTGAAAAGGCCTGCCTTTGTAGCAAACTTTCTCCTAATTAATTGTTTAAAGTCTATATCCCTAGAGGCAAGATGGTAAATCTTTACTTCATATGGCTGAGAGCAAAACAATTACCCAGCAAATCCTGTATTCCTGCAATTAATTATAGTCACTATATACAGTAGAATAAGATTTCTTCCTTCAAAAACTGACTTTTTTTGTTGTTGTTAATGAAAGTTTCCCAGGAACCTCAAAGGATGTGCTCAAATTTAAGTTGGAAAAGTGTCTATTCTCTAAATGGTTCCTTTGTTTTCCCCTAGGTTTCCCTAGGTTAAACCTCTGGTGTAAGAAAGATGCATAATTTCTCTGCAATTTTTATCATAGCAAGCCATCCATCACTAGTCACACTTCAGTTTCATTTAGAACGAAGCTTTGTGTTTGGATGTATTTGAAGGGGGAAACAACAGCAGACACCCTATCAAGGCCTATATATTTCACAGCGCTGTAGGAGACACGGGGCAGTCCTAGTGGAAGGTAGCGATTTGCTTTAACGTTTTGCTTACATGGGTCTGTGAGTTCAGATGAATCAGAGTGAAAGCTGAAACTCAGTGGGAAAATCACCTGCATCCTGAAACAGTTGGACAGAGCTTACAGAGAACCTTTCATTCTCTACAAGCGAGCCTAGAACTGGGGCCTAATGCACCGCACCTTTCTGGAGAGCTGCTGGTGCTGGGCTCCTCAAACTGAGGTGGGAGGTTTTCTCTCTCCTCAGAGAGATGAAAAGAAAGAAATATGGAGGGGAAGAGTGGGTGTTTGACGGTGAAACCTCTTTTTCTGAAGCTCTGAGGAGACCTTAAGAAGTATCTTAAAGCAAGCTCATGACCACAAATAACAGCATGAACTTGTAAGGTAGCTTAAAAAACTTAATGAATCCAATCTTCTTAGTCTGATGTGGGTGGTTAGGGCTTGTGTTGGCCTAAAACCCAGGGCAATATATAAAAATAGTACATTTATTTATTTTATTTTATGTATATAAATGTTTTGCCTATGTATCACATCTGTGTCTGGTGTCTGCAGAGGTCAAAAGAAGGTGTGTGTTCCCTTAGAAATGGAGTCACAGGCAGTTGTGAATGGAGTCACAGAAAGTTGTGAGCTGCCATGTAGGTGTTGGGAATAAAGGTGGTTAAGGCAAATGCTCTTAACCACTGAGCCATCTTTCCCATTCCCCAAGCTGAGTGTTTTAAAAAAGACACTAGAACTTAACTGGCCTTTGACAGAGGAAGTACATGGAGTCAGAATTCAGTGGTGGTCTGGGGTTTCTATTCTCTGCTCCAACTTCCGGGAATTTGCAAGGGGGCATTGGGAATTTGCTGCGTAAGCACCATGTGGAAAGAAATAATTTGTTTATTTGTATAATAGAAATGCCAATGCTGACCGTAGGTACTGCATCTGGGGCTGCAAGTGCCAAGGAGATCAGGCAAGTGTAAAGCCTGGGAATAGAGTCCACGTGGAATCTTTCATTGTGACTTCACCCATGTGAGGATATTCCTGAAGGGACTTTGGGGCTGTAAACGGCTGATTCCTGACTGCTCTCTGGAAGGGCAAGTGTATACAACACATTCTCAGTTTCCTGGGGACAAGGAAGATGTCGATTTCTCACAAAGATAAGAGTCTTCCATGTAATGTCAGTTATCATTGCATTTTCATGACATGCTGGGTAAAATATGACTTAAAAGAATCTCTATGCATCTCTGTCCCCCTAACTGCACAATTGTGTCACACCTTCTGGTGTCACCCTACATGAAAGCACATGGAAGATGGGAGCTTTGGCTTTTTACCTGCTTGTCCTCACTCTTATTGGCAAGTTCACCTATCCTACTGCTGAGTCATTTCTCTTTTTTTACTTTTTTTTTTTAAAAAAGATTTATTTATTATTTATACAACATTCTGAATTCACACCAGATCTTACTATAGATGGTTTTGAGCCACCATGTGGTTGCTGGGAATTGAACTCAGGACCTTTGGAAGAACAGTGAGTGTTCTTAACCTCTGAGCCATCTCTCTAGCCCCTGAGTCATTTCTTAGCTAGTGTTAGAAACTACTTCTTCAATATTCCAACATAGACTGAAGACCCACTAAGGCATCCAGCCTCAGGGACTGAACAAATACCAGATTGTTGGAATACTCAGACCACAACCTTTAAGCTATGCTAATAAATTATTTTTCTACTTCCCTCTCTTTCTCTCTCTCTCTCTTTCAAATTTTAAACTATATTATGTGTGTATTATTATATTATCGTTTTTAATTCTATTAGTTCTTTTCTTCTAGAGAATCCAGATGACTATAGTCTTAATAATGCATGTAAAAACAGCCTTAGATAGAAACTTAAATAAATATTTATTATTTTTTATCATTATTTATGATTTATTATTATCTTCTTATTTTCTCTCTCTTTTGTTATGATAGAGTCTACCTTGGGAAGATGCCCCAGTAGATAAAGCACTAAGAAAACATGAGGACCTGAGAACCTAGTTTTAAAAGATAGCGCTCCAGGGCATATACCTAAAAGATGCTCCACCATACACCAAGGACATTTGCTCAACTGTTTTCATAGCAGCTTTATTCCTAACACCCAGAAACTGGAAACAACCCAGCTGTCCTTTAACCAAAGAATGGATAAAGAAAATGTGGTTCAATGGAATACTACTCAGGTATTAAAAACAAAGACAGCATGCAATTTGCAGGCAAATGGATGGAAATAGAAAAGAGCATCCTGAGTGACCCAGAAAGGCATGTATGGTTTGTACTCACTTATAAGTACATATTAGCCATAAAGTATAGGATAACCATGAAAATGCTTAAGTTTCACTCAGAAGGGGAAATAAAAGAGACATCTGAAGTAGATGGAGGGAGACAACTGGGCAGAATGGGGTTGGGGAGGGTAACGGGGGTAGGGATCTGGTGTGGGAGGGCACTGGGAGAAAGAACAGAAATAGATCAGGGGAGGGCATCTCTGAGACAGGGGAAGCTCCAGGGAGCCAATGGGGGTGATCCTAGCTCACTCTCCTAGCGGCAGGGTTCAAGGAGCCTGAAGTTACCACCTCCTGTAGTTAGGTTGGATTTCCAGTGGAGGGAGGGGGAGACCAATACGCCAATAAAACCTTGACCAAAATTATGTTTTGCCTAGAAGAAGTGTTCCAATTAAGATGGATCAGAGAGTGAGGGAACGGCAGATCAATGACGACCACTCCATGGGAGAGAGACAACTGCTGTCATATTAATGACACTGTGCTGTGCTTACACTGTCTTTTGAGAGGCTTCATCCAGCAACTGATACAAATAAATGCAGAGACCCACAGTCAAACAATAGGCTGAGCTCAGGGTGTTTTGTGGAAGAGTGGGGGAATGCTTGAGGGAGCCAGAGGAGGAGTCATGGATATCACAAGAAGACCTACAGAGTAAATTAACCTGGGTCTATGGGGCTCATATAGACTGAACCACCAACCAAAAAGCATGCATGGCCTGGACCTAGGCCCCCTACACATATGTAGCAGATGTGCAAGTCAACATGTGGATCGCCTAACAATGGGAGTAGGGGCTGTCTCTGACTCTGTGGCTGCCTCTGGATGATTTTTCCCTAGCTGGTCTGCCTACTCAGGCCTCAGTGGGAGAAGATGTGCTTAGTCCTGCTGTGATGAGATACCAGGGTGGGTTAGTACCCCTTTGGGGGGGGCTCCCATTCTTCTGAGAAGAAGGAGAGGAGGAGATGTGGGGAGGTGTGCATGGGAAAAGAGGAGGAAGGGGGCTGGGATCAGGCTGTAAAGTGATTTAAAGAAAAAGCTGAGGCATGACTATGTGTTCCTGTAATGCCAATGGTGGGGAGCACAAATAGGCAGATCCTAGGGGCTCACTGGTAAGCTAGACTAGCCAAAACAGTGAGTGCCATGTTTAGTGAGAGACCTTATCTCAGAAAGAAAGTAGACAGTGAGAGAGGGAGATATTCCAGAATTCCAGTGTCAGACTCTGGCCTGCATACAGAGACAAATCCATGGGTGCATGAGGGTGTGCACACAGACACACATAGACAGACAGAAAGACACACAGACTAAGAGACCAAAGACTTAAAAATCAGTAGGTATTGTTTTAAAGTTTAAAGCCTGAAGGAAGGCCAGCTAGGTGGAGACATGTCCAGGAATGCCCCGAGGGGAAGAACTAGCCTTACTGCACTCTTTCCCCACCCAATAGTTAGACAGTTGCTAGGAAACCAGCCCATCCCCCTAGGAAGGGACACTAGACCATTAATGGTTTGGGGACCTTCCTATAGTCAATCAATTCAAAATACAACATCTATTGGTGTCTCGACCAATAGATGCTTGCCAGGCAGGAATTCCCCCTGCTTTGGGCACACTGGGAGGGACCGAAATCTAAATCACCCAGCTAACCTTGGCAGGAGGCTTCAGCGGTGGGGTGTGAGCCCAAGCTGCAGCTTGTAATAAAAAAGATTCTCATGTGTTTTTCAACAGACTGGACTCCTGGTGGTGGTCTTTTGGGGTCTTGCGATTTGGGCACAACAATACACATACACACTCCTACCTCAAGTGCTCCTCTTATCACTCCTTTCTTGAGAAATCAGTTACAATAATGTTATATCAGAAAGCCTAGAATTAAGTTATAAACCACATGTGTCTTCTAACACTTTTTTATATGAATTTCTCAAACACATTTGAACTACCTTTTTTTTTTTTATTCCCAGATCACCTAGCAAAATAATGCATAAAAAGCAGACCCATGATAAATGCTTCCTGAGGTCTGATTTATTTATTGCTGAGGGAAAATCAATCTCATATTAGTGAAAATAATATACTAGGTATGAAAATAATATACTCTAACATATCAAGTTCTCTTGATAGTAAAACTTGGATTTTTTTTGTGGTATTAAGTAAATCAGTCACTTAATTGGAATTTTTTTTGTAACTCAAAGTGAAAGTCAGAATTGGAATTAATAAGCCTGAGGTATTTTATCTTTATATACTAATAAGTAATTATGACGTAATAAAATTGACATTTAGTATGCAATACTTGAGAAGAACATGATAAAGAACATGATAGTTTGTCTCTTAGTATATTTCTTTAATATGCATTCTGTTTACTGTTTTTTGCCAGAATCTGTTCTTAATGACTTCAACAAACATCTTATTGTTCACTTCCACCAGGTCTGGATACACAAATAAAAGTGTTACTGTTTATAGTCAAGGCTTCATAAAGATCTTTTTGACCAATTTCAATTCTGTAGGTAAATTTTTTCCCAGTGTAAGAATAGAAAGATTAGTCCAAATTCTACCCTTCTGTTGTATTAGGAGAATCCCCTTCTAGCTGCTGACAGTCTCAATTAACTAAACAGTAGACTGCTAAGCATGTATTCTTACATTCCTTGAGATATTCCTTGAGTGGTTGCAAGTATCTATTACTGAGTAGGCCTAATTCTCCATTGATTTACAGATGTTGTAAAGAACATTTCATCTCACATAATGATTTTCTAGGAGGAATCCAAACCCAGGCACTAAAAACCTTTATGGTCTTCCCAGGAGGCATTGGGACGCAGGTGGTACTCTCATTACCACAGCTGATATAATGGAGAGGCTTGCTTGGGGTCCTCAAGCAAGCCTGTTATTGAGGGAGTGGAATCTAGGTCTCCTTTTGCCTAGGACACAACCACAAAAAGGACAGAACTCCCAGGAGTGTTGCCTGAATGACATGTACAGGTATTAGAGGGAAATGATGCCCAGGATGCTCGTTGCTGAATCCCCATAGCAACCTTCCACTGCTCCCCTCCCACTGAGCAGAAGCACCCCGAAGGGTATCAAACATCATAAAACCTGAATGGTGCTCTTAATTAGGTGGGACCATCACGCGGACTCTCTCACCTCCCACTGTCCAAGCTAGCACCTTCCAGTTCCTCTCTGCTGTGCCCATACCTGAAAGCAGGGCATTGTTAGAGAAATAATCTTTGCCTTTCAAGGGACCATCAAGCTCTGACGATGATGGAGTTCGATAGCCATAATGTCAAACGTTATATGGCCATAATCCAAGTTTACAATAATACATTAAGCTATAATGCTACTATTTATATCACCATAAAACAGAGTTTTATGGTGATATAAATAGTCATGCTAATGGCATTAACAGCAGCACACAGTGGAATCCCAGCTGTTGAGTGGCACTTTTACGCTATTAACACTGTTATTTATACTACCATGAGCTCAGGTAGTCAAACTTGGTACCTATGAAGAGACAAGGAAAATGGATAGCCACATCTATGCCTGAAGTGAAGCTTCTATGTCGGACACACCCTTGTCTGCAATAAAGATTGGTGTAGCTTTCTATTGGTCCCTGCTTGTATTGTATGATGTTTTTGAAGAACTGTTTTCTGGCATCTTCTGAGCAGCCTGGAAGCACTCTTTCAGTGTGATAAGAAGGTGCAAGCCACAGCTTCTGGGCAAACTTACTGTCTCCTTGGCAGCGCAGGGGCCCCACGCTCAGCTTAGCCTCTGAGCCTTGCCGGTCTGTATCTCCAACCACCACCTGGCTCACTGGCAGGTGATCTTTGTAGGATAAGAAGCCAGCATCCTTCCTCCTGAATCACGGGGAGACAGAAAAACATGAAGAGGCTGGATTAGAATTAGAGCTTATATTGTCTGAACACCGATGGCATTTTTAATAGTTGTTCAGAAATGCAGCCGGTAAAACCCCTGATGGAGTTTGCTCTCCTCCCACAGTAATCATTCAGAGCAGGATTTAGAGACGACTCTGGAACCATTATCTGATGGAAAATAGAACTGATTTCTGATTTCTGGAGCCCACAACTAATAAACCGTTGACTATTGTAGGTGGAAATAAAACCAAACCACGTGTCCCATAGGCGATTGCATGTAGAGCTGATGGAAAGTTCAACAAAGTCACCAGAATGAAATACTGAACAAAGAGCCCTGTTGAAATCTTTGTCTCTTTAATTGGTTTGAAGCAATTTCTTCAGAGACTTCCTTCCCTGCTGTGCATCAGCTAAATAAGGGATATCTTTTGTTTCCTGGTCTCTTCTTGTTTACTTGAAAACCCAAAATAGCTCATGGAAGTCTCCAGCACAGAGCAGGTGCTTTGTAAGTACCAAGCTCTACGGATAATGAGGAGTGGAGCTGGCCCCATTTGGATTTCTGCCTAGGTTCATTCTGTTTACCCTGAAGTTACCCTGTACCATACCTTCCAACTTGATCCCATGTGTACTTTTAATTACATTTTTTATTGGTTATTTGAGAATTTCATGTATTCATACAATGTGTTTTTTATCATATTCATTCTCCTCTCTTCTGCATAACTTCTCCTAGATCAACCCTCTTCATATCCCTTCCAGTTTCATATATGTATATATATATATATATATATATATATATATATATATATATATATAT